>NC_143535.1:11445983-11660983 GCF_031878675.1 Megascapheus bottae | reverse complement strand
AAATTCAGGGCCTGAGTAAGGTCCCTGAGCTTTAGTGCTCAAGGGTATAGCATTCTACTATTTTTTCCATATATTTTTATTGTAATTAATAGAAGGGTTACATTATATTCGCCAGATAGAAGGTGGATTAATTCACATACATTGATACCCTTTCTCAGCATTCTACTATTTTGAGCCACAGCTCTACTTCCACTTTTCTGGTGGTTAACTGGAGATAAGAATCTCACAAACTTTCCTGTCCAGACAGATTTTGAACCGCTCTCCTCAGCTCTTAGCCTCCTGAGCAGCTAGATTACAAGTGTGAGCCAACAGCACCCGGTGTATTAAGAAAAAAAATTGTTTTTCCCAAAGCTGAGGACCAAACTCGGGGCCCTGCACTTGCTAGGCAAGGATATTTCCGCTGAGCTAACTCCCCAACCCCAAGAAAAAAAATTTAAGAAAAAGTGATGATACCTTCCCGTGCTTGAAAATTTGGCTGGAAATGTCCCTTTTCTAATCACCAGTTCACACACATACCATCAAGTGTCACGGAAAATCTTAAAATAAACAGATTATTCCATGTCTGAGGAAGGTGTGATGAATTATGTACCCATGACAGTAAGTTTCAAAGTATTTCATTGTGATGAGGGCCAGCATTTTTGACATATCTGGTAATAGAGAAAAGGCATAATTCTATTTCATGACACTAAGTCACAAAAATCTTAATTCTACTTAATATTTGAAGAGATTACCTAGAGGGAAAGTTTGCCCGATCTGGAACCTAATTTTTTTGGACACACTCTGTGTCACTCCATAATTACTCAGTGGACAAAGTTCAAAAATACAGCTTTTCATCACATAGTCAGAAAAACAAATTCTACCCCACAATGCCACCTAGGCTGCCACCAAGTGAGACATAGGTTTAATATTCAAAGGGCTATTTCAAAAAGGACACTGATGGTATCTCTATTTTATTGGACACACAATAGATGCCGGCTCATCTTTGCTATTAGATGCTGATGACCCAGAGTCCCAGCACACACTTCTCACAGCCGCCCTGTCTCTTCTTGTTCCATTCCCACCATCAAAAATGAGTGGCAGCATTTTATTAACAGTTCCATACAGGTATAATTTAAATCCGATAAAATTCACGTAGGCAGTGGAATTTCTGTCATGTACCGAATGAGTCAAGTCTCTGAAAATGCCTGACACCCGCCAACATCCTTTTCTAAGACATTCCACCTAGAATCCAGACCTGCATTTGTGCCCCACAGACGTCACACTAATCATGAGCTGAAGTAGGGAGAAGGGGACCCCAGACATAAAGATTTTCCTTTACCCAGGAAGTGAGCTAACAAAGTTCTGTCCAGTATGAAGGGTGCTGAATTCCTGTGGTGAGCATACACATCTCTCACAGAGAGACTTGAGTTGGAGACTTAGAGAAGTGAGGATCTAGAGTTAAACTATAACAGGGACATACTAAGAAGCTTATTCCATGCTGGCAGAAGCAGCTAGAAGCCCTGCTATGTACACCTTTGCCCTTTGCCAGCTCAACTCCATGGAGGAGTAATCAGACCATGCACGAGACTGCCACTGTTCTGTGTAGCTGCTCTCCGAGGCATTCTCAGCAACAGCTGATCTTGACTCTGGGTCATTCCCATTTCCCAACCTCACACTCCTCTTATCCTCATAGCTTCTTCGATCAAGTCAGCAGGGCCTTGGGTTAAGTATTTTGAACTTCTAGATTGGAGTCTAGGGCTTTTCTTTTCCGCTAAGACACAGCTACTCCAAAGGAAAATGGTGGTGGCTGAAACCCACATTGGCTGATCATTCATTTCATATTGTTTGCCCAATCAAACATTCTTCTCATTTGCAAGTGGGCTAAATAGTCTTTAGGAAATATTAAAGCAACTTAACCAAATGGCACATAATCAGTAAATGGAGACAAGATTCAAGCCAGAGCCTCTAGGTGCTACGACTCAAGAATCTGGCCACTAAGAAAATCACCTGGAATTTACTGGTTTCCAGGGACACAGGTATGACCCTTGTATTCCCAGAAAGAACTATGTACAGAGAAAATGTAGCAAGGTACCAGTATTTTTCTGTGTTACTGGTACTCTGTCAAACTATAAAATGAAAATCACTTAACTGCAATAGACTCACACACCTTGGGAGGCTTGAGTCAGGAAAATCAATTCATGGCCAGCCAAAGCTACATAGTGAATTTAAAACCAGCCAGTCTCAAAATCACAGATGATTGATAAATGTCATCACACTACCTCCCTTCTTTTCCCAGAGAGGTTTCTTAAATTTGTACTGGTCTATGACATTTTCCCATGTCTTTGATAAACACGTTTTGTTATTCTTCATTTTTATATTTTATAAGAGACTTCGGACAAAACTCTGAATTATCCAGAGGTTTTTATGTATTTTTTCCTATGTATTGAGTCATGTAACTCTGATCTTCTTCCTCTACAGGGCCAAAAGGTGACACTGTGCATATGTCCAAGAAATGTTGACTTCTTGTGTCTGTGTGAAGACAGCATTGGATTCCTTTCCAAAACAATCTAATCCGTGAAGAGCACCAAAGGTCAGCGGGCTGCTTGGTTGTGTTTAAAGTGTTTTGGGGAAAAATGTGTGGAGGGGAGAGAGGAAGATCAATTTCTTCTCCAAAACTCAGATATCTTTCTCCTATGGGGCCTTTTGCTTATTATTTGCATCGTAATGTGTCTGTTGCCCACTTATCTCCAGTCTGGGTTCATGAAAAGGAAGACTAGTAGTCATTTTTAATCCTTGATTTGAGGTTGCATGTCCCAGTCAAAGGCACTGTGTGAGAAGTAATACACCTACTACCTGACAAATGTAACTGTAACCCCTTTTTACATTATCCCGACCAAAACAAAAGACAAAATGGCAATTTTAAATCACTGCAGCTTACTCCCTTTAAAAGGCCCTTTGCATCTAACTGGACATAAATATGTATTTTAAGTGTCCATTTTACTATCCCATGATGTTTGATGAAAACAAAAAAATAATTTAAGAAAAAAAATCTTTTGTTCAGAGTGGTTCACAATGTTTTTGTTACTATGAACTACTTATTTTTTTGAACCAGCATCACAAGTGCTCTGGAAAGTGAACTTCTATGGAAAATTTTGGTTTTCTTCTGCAAATCCTCTAAAAGGTTTCAACAGTCCTAGAAGAGTCATTTTTTGGATAGCTTTATTAAGGCTTAATTTAAAAAGTCACATGATTAAAGTGGACACTTTGATTTTATATCAAAAAATTATCATCTCTTCAGGTCTGAGTTTCTAACCTTTCTCCAGAATTTTGAACCTATGGAATATAATCATTGAATTAAGTTTATTAACTGTCCTCATCTTCGATCCTTTTAACTGATGGACTTTCTCATCAAAAGGGATTTTATTTCCCTGCTTATTTGGACTTGAAATAGCCTTACTTACTAATTTTACTGGAACTGTAGACACTGTCTTTTAATTCCTTCTGTATTCCTATATTTGTGAGATTCATTAAAGTCATAGTAATTTCTTCAAAAACTGAGAAATAACTGTCATGCTTTGTTGGTGGGAACAAAGCATCCAGTCTAAGGTTACATTCTCTGAAGTCTTAGGAGCTAATAAGTCACTAAGTTTCCTACTCAAGCTGGTGGCTGTCAGAATCTTTCCAGTGATGTGTGAGTGCCAGATATGCAGCCATCAGGAAACAAATGACAATGTGTAATCTGTGCTGATTTCCGGAGTATTCTGACAGTACAAGACCCTTCTGTCTCTTCCTCTCCCCTGCTCAGTGAAGCTGCCTTGATTTTGCCATACTTCCCAGCCCAGAAAGGAGGCTCTCCTTCCTCAGATCTTGTTCTAGAAATTGTTTCCCACAAAACAAGCTGGGGGGGGAGAAATAACAGAATTTCATAACTTTATTCCCATCACTATTCGTTAAGACTGTTCAACTGCCTAACACCTGGTATGTTAAGGACTTTTCTTTCACATACTTTGCTTTTAAGTTCCAAGTTGGAGGATAAGTTTGGTCTACCATCTAAGCCAAATAATGAGCTTTCCCAGAGAAGTTTTCTATCATTTATTATTTAATTTGGTACATTTATACCATGTGTAGTTAATGGAAAGTCCCATACTTGTGTATCCCATAAGCTTGGTTAATTTCTTAGAGATGACTTCTTTTCCTGTCCATATCAGGTTTTTAAATAGATAATCAAAAGCAAAGTTTCTTCAACTGCTGGGAGGTCGGGGGTAATCTGAAGGGGTTTTTTTTCCCCAATTTTTCCCAAGCCCTCTCCTGCTAATACAGAGCTTCAGTTGGCTATGCTAGGAACGTTGCTTTATTTAAATTTTTCCATTGGTTTTTCTAGTTCCTCAGCTATAACACATCATTTTTCAAGCTGCATGGAATGGAACTTTCAAATGATTTATTGTTTGTTTGCTTTTCTACCTATCATTAATATAAAAATGTAGTAATTGCCAGGCACCAGTAGCTCACGCCTATAATCCTAACTACTTAGGAGGCTGAAATCTGAGTATCACAATTCAAAGCCAGCCCACGCATGAAAAGTCACTGACACTATTATCTCCAATTAACCTCCAGAAAACCAGAAGTGGTGCTGTGGCTCAAATGGTAGAGCACTAAAGAGCTCAGGGACAGCACCTAGGCCCAGAGTTCAAGCCCCCACTACCAACCAAAAAAAGTTGTCATTTTCTATGAGAAGGCAACGTGTTTAATTTCAAAAAAATTTGCTTTTGTTCCCAGCGCTGGTGGCTCATGTTTATAATCCTAGCTACTCAGGAAGCCAAGATCTGAGGATCATGGTTCAAACCCAGCCCAGGAAGAAAAGTCCATGAGAATCCTATGTCCACTTAACCACCAGAAAACCAGGAAGTGGAGCTATTGCTCAAAGTAGTAGAACTTGATCCTGGAGCAAAAGAGCTCCGAGATAGTACCCAGGAGCCGAGTTCAAACCCCAGGATTAACAAAAAAAAATAGTTTTATGAGAGGGATTACTGTGCTTTGTTTAGAAAGTACATAAAGACAACAAAAGGTTATGTCCTCTTAAGTTTTCTAAGACCATTCTAGAGTGTAGGAAAAATACTTTGTATATTTGATTTTATTATTGTTACAAAATTTATCATCAGTCTCCATCTCCTAACCAAGCTCGTATTCATTCACATTCTCTATTGGACAACAGAGCTTTTCACAATGTATATTAAAAGCAACTATTTGTAGTTATAATGCTTTATATATATCAAAATGACAGTTATATGAACATCTTGTCCATTGTCTTTGTCATATGGGTTACATTAAAGCAATAAAAAGGTGATTTATCTTTGTGTTATGGTGACACGCAATATAAAAAGTAGGCACATCATTTCAAACTCCACCCTGATTATAGACTAGCAAATATGGTCCTAACTGAGCCCTAGTCAGTATTCTCTGATTGAATAATCGGCCTTACATTTAAAAATGTCTAATGTACTTTCCTAAAGCTTTTTCATATTTTCTTCTCACATTCCCAGGAGTCCCATGTATTCTGTACACGTACTGGGAGTCTGAGTGTCACTCCGGCTACATTTTCAGAAGTCTACCTTAGAAAATCCAACGTGACCATAGACTCCAAGAAATAGATATAAATGCTCCCAAAATGCTTCTTCAGTCCTCTCGCTGGGCAATCATTCTTATAGATGTTAACTTTCATTAGGGCACAGACTTGCCAATAAATAGACGATATCCAGGATAATGGAATCTTTTGCCCTAAAGCCAAACATTTTCTGAAGAAAATACAACCTTTGATTGCATTCTCCAAATGGACACAATTGCAATTCCATTCATTATCTGGTGTGAAAAACAGCATGAAAAAAAAGGTGCAGTTTTCATAATTATAGGGATGTTCATAGTCAAATACCATTCACAGGCAAGTGATTATCAGTTATGTATGTGTAATCACATCTGAATAAACAGCTAGAGCCTTTTTGAGAACATTACTAATCTACTAAACTAGGAATTAGTAGAATGGCAGCATGATACATCCAAACAATTACGTTGGCCCGAGACTGATCTTACTGCAACAATGATGACGCTTTCACAACCCACAGCCCTCTGTCAGTCTAGGGTTTGGCTGCTGCAGTACCTCATGGGAACTGGCCTGGTTTAGATCACAATAGATAGAGGCTGTTTAACCAAAGTACATTCTCCAGCTTTTAAATTCACATGCATGCTCCTTTTACATTTGAAATGGCAATATTCTTTATATATTCAAAATGACGATGCTTTTATTTAAAGTTCTTCTTGATTCACTGTGTGTGTGTGTGTGTGTGTGTGTGTGTGTGTGTGCATGCAAGTACCCATGTGCATATGTGTGAGTGAATGTACGTGTGTCCTGGGGCTTGAATTCAAGGCCTGGACACTGTTTCTAAGCTTTTTTGCTCATCTGGCACTCAGAGCTACAGTTCTACTTCCAACTTTTTGGTGGCTAATTGGAGGTCAGAGTCTTTTCTTTTCCACCTGGGCTGGCTTCAAATCATGATCCTCAGATCTCAACCTCCTGAGGAGCTAGCATTCAGACATGAGCCACCAGTACTCAGCTCTGATTACCTTCTAAGTTTAAAGTTCAGAAAACCAGAAGTGGTGCTGTGGCTCAAGTGGTAAGAGTGCTAGCCTTGAGCTGAAGAGCTCAGAGACAGCACCCAGGCCCAGAGTTCAAGCCCCACAACCAACCAAAAAAAAAAAATCACTTGAGCCTAAAATACTGAACAAAGGTGATTTCTGGAGGAATGATTTAAGATTTGTCTAACTACATTAGAATCCAATTGAAGATGTTTACTTAAGCCCCTCAGACCTCAGTAACCCCCAGTAGAGGGCTTGATCCTTATTCTAAACATCTGGCTCCAATGTAGTCAAGACTTCTTACTAGTATCTCCAAGTACAGTACATGTCCTGCCATCACACAAAGTGGCTGAATCTTCTTCACAGTCAGGTGATGGCTATGGCAAGATCAGAAAAACCCTACTCAGTATAGCAACTTTTACAACAGAAAACTATTAAATACTCCCCAGGCTTCTCAGGGCCTCACAGCCAAGGAGTTAACTATACCTTTGTTATAGTGAGTACTTTGCAAATCTCTATTCACTTTGTAAGGTAGGATTCACAAAAAGGCTTATAAATAAATATAGTTTTTCCCCACTGGCTTCCTTCAAAGCTTAAAACTGCCTTGGTATGGAGCAAAAAAAAAAAAAAAAGGATTGAAATGTTTTAAATATTCATGAGCTGTGGGCACAATGTTCCAGAGCCTGGAGACTTAATAGAAGGGGAAAGTGAACTGATCTAGTTTGAGAAATCCAAGCAATTGCCAAAGGAATGCACAGAGCATGTACAAGGCTTTGAAACACAGATACCATTAGGAAGTGTGATTGGGGATGGAGTGACGGGGAAAAGACATTCACCAACATGCCGAGCCAAGCTGCAGATTTCTACATTGGCGAGCACCCTTGAGTTGATGTCAGAATACTAGAATCCTACCTCAGCTTTAGCTACATCTGCTATAACATCAGGCTCGTGACTTAGTCTCCGATTCTGTTCCTGCAGAAATAATTCTCCCAGGACCCTCGTAAGAAATACTTTAAAAACTAAGAGTAAAGCATTTGAGTGTAAGGAATGGAACTTAAGCCTTGACTTTTAGCTTCATGAATCAATGCCACTTAAGATGCCACATGACTTTCTCATAGCTCCTATCATTCCACGCATGAGAAATTGCTAGGAGGGTTGAATGCTTGTGCAGACTACCAGAAGGTAAGCATGCACTGGGCTCACACTCGGAAATGGAGACTTGAACAAGAACTGAAAATGGCCTTATACTAAATGGGTAATGGACTCAGCATACACCTACTATACTAAATAGTTATTGAATTAAAAAGGAATCCCTGGGAACTGGTAAGTCAACTGTAACTGGGAGAATTTACAACCTGGTTGATTTTGTTTAGCTTGGTTGGATCTGCTTGACTTAGTAGGGTCTCTGGAGGCCATCAGTGGTATTGATGCTGAGAAAGCTCCTGACAGGAAGGATTGAGGCAGGCTGTGGAAGACGATGACTTTTACAAAGTTCTTGACAACAAAATCCCTCAACCCCTCTCCTTGAACTCCTCCCTTTCCTCGGCCAAACATCGGTCCCAGGCTTGAAGAAAGAGCCATCCAGCAAATGGTTTTAATATTTTAGAGAAAACGAAGATGGACAAATAAAGGTTTTTTAATGTCTTCTGTTAATTCCCAAGGACTTTTCTAAAAAGCAATACTAGAAACAACAACAACAAGGAGAATGAAAAGATAATAAGGAAAACATCTCCATCTCTGATAAAATACAGAAAAGCTACCACTCTGTCTCAAAATCTTTGAAGAACAGCACTCAAATACAGTACGCATTGGATCCAATTCAGAGAAGAGTTGGGAAAAGAAAATAACAATGTCTGGAGAGTCAGGGTGATGCCACACGTCTACTCACACGTGGTGGCAAGACTGACGTAACAAACTAATAGTATTGCATTGCTTCAAACAGCAATGTCTAGAAGCCTGGATTAAAAAAGATCACAGAACTGAGCGCTAAAAGAAACTAAGCTCAAAGAGAATGCATTCAGACTTGTCCTTTCCAAAGAGTATGAAACTGGTTCGTTAGAGTAAAAGAGGAGAGAGGGAAAATAGGCCCTAAAATACACATAGAAGTCCAAGCTCAACTGTTGTAGTCAGGGCGGCTGAGATGCAGGGGGTTTGTGTCACCATGAACCAGGTATCTGTGTCACCTGGAACAGAGTTGTACCTATGAAAACCCTCACAGGTCCAGTCAAATGGTTCCTGCTCCAGCTCATTCCATGACCTGTTTCTCCACAGATATCAAACACTAAAAAAGGGGATCCCTGTTTAAATATCAACAATGTCTGGGAAAATTAAAGTTTTTAAAACTACTTATCTATAGAATATGAACATTAAATACTTGCTCATGAATTAGACAAACTAGTCTAATAAAAATCAATTAGAGGGGCCGGGAGTTTGGCCTAGTGGTAGAGTGCTTGCCTAGCATGCATGAAGACATGGGTTCAACTCCTCAGTACCACATATATAGAAAAAGCCAGAAGTGGTGCTGTGGCTCAAGTGGTAGAGTTCTAGCCTTGAGAAAGCCCAAGGACAGGACTCAGACCCTGAGGTCAAGCCCCGGGACTGGCAGGAAAAAAAAAAGAAAGAAAGAAACCAAGAGGAATGCAATCTGAGATGCTGTAAAGAAACTGAAAGTGAAAATAATTACCAAGATAAAAATCACTTGGAAAGACAAAAAGAAGAAAGTTGGATGGGCCCAGCATATGGCAAATAGCAGAATGTCATAGAATTTAAAAATACCAGAGGTTAATTGAATGAAACAGAAAATACCAAATTCAGAATCAACATATAACTGAACAAATGTTGAATGGGTGCACATGAATACAAGAACGGAACAAATTGAACAAAATATAAAATATGCATGCATGCATGCAATGAAATGAAGATCAAGTGTAAAATGAGAACCAAAAAAATAAATAAATAAATAATAGGGGCCGGGAGTTCGGCCTAGTGGTAGAGTGCTTGCCTAGCATGTACAAAGACCCAGGTTCGATTCCTTGGTACCACCTACATAGAAAAAAGCCAGAAGTGGTGCTGAGGCCCAAGTGGTAGAGCTCTAGCCTTGATAAAGTCCAAGGATATGGCTCAGGCCCTGAGCTCAAGCCCAGGACTGGCAAAAAAAAAAAATCAGAACCAGGCATTGGTGGCTCACACCTCTAGTCCTAGCTACTCAGGAGGCTGAATTCAAAGGATTGAGATTCAAAGTCAGCCAGGGCATAAAAGTCCATGAGATTCTTATCTCCACTTAATCACCAAAAAAAACAGAAATGGTGCTGTGTGGTTCAAAGTGGTAGAGCACTAGTCTTGAGCAAAAAAAAAAAAAAAAAAAGCAAAGCACTGGGACAGCAACCAGGCCCGTGTTCAAAAGAAAAAATAGAAATAGTTATTTTATGTAAAACTCAAGGGTAGGGATGGGAAGTGGAGGAGGGAAGGAGCAACATAGACACACATTGTATTCATTACCATGTAGTACAGAGAAGGAGGATTTCACTATTAGCTCTATAGAGAGATGTGTGAAGCCTAAGGACAAACTGCATGAACATCCAAAGTATGTAACTTAGCATTCTAAATCATAAATGCTTTCGTGGACTTCTCACAAGTATTTTAGATAGTGTAGTATTTTAGAAACTTGGCTAACACACAATGTTTCAGTATGTGTTATATCTATAGCTGACCATCTCAGGGCATCTCAGAGACCCCGAGGATAGCTCTGTTCCTCGTGTCTCTCCTTTCCCACCTGCTTGAGCTCTGTTTGATACTATGACTTCTGGTGGCTTAGGTTTTTATCACCACTGGTCCCTACTGAGCTGTTTGTGACACACTTGAATTACATAGAAACGCTTCTGCCATCTTCTAAAATCTAAAGTCAAGGCAAAGTATCATTTGTTCTAATATACCACACACACATCTGTCGTAATGGAAAGGAGAAATACTGATCTATTAAAAAAGATACCACTATCCGGCACCATTTTAAAAGTCTGTCCATAAGAAATGTAGGTGCAGTCCAGGTGCTGGTAGCTCACGCCTATAATTCTACCTACTCAGCAGGCTAAGAGCACAGGATCATGGTTCAAAGCCAGCCCGGGCAATAAAGTCTGTGAAACTTGTGTCTCCAATAAAGTACCAGCAAAACCACAAGTGGCTTGATCAAAAGAATCTCAGACAGAACCGAGGCCCCGAGTTCATGCCCCAGGACCAGAAGAAAGAGAAAGGATCGGGTGCTATGGCTTATTCTTATAATCAGAGGCGAGGGAAGAGGGAGAGAAAAGGAGGGAGAGAAAAGGAGGGAGAGAAAAGGAGGGAGAGAAAAGGAGAGAAGAGAGAGGGGGGGGGATCATTTAGAAAAATGGCTACCTACCACATCCATAAGCAAGGCGTTAGTTCAGAGTTGATAGGAGAAGCATCAACATTTGCCTTCGGGCCATAGGCCCAAGACTTTCATCTAGAGAAGAGTTTTTAAGGTTGCTGTTATTCCTTAACAACTCAAGAACTAATTAAGAACAAAAGCGTCTTTAGAAAAATAATAAAGCCATCAAAATGCACATTTGCGGCCGTTCTTGAAGATACAATGTTAGAAATATCTAACCTTACAGAGAACATAACACCACGCCTCCCAAGTAATCCTCCAGCAGTATGCAGGGAAAAGGGCTTTGTGTAACATGCACCTGCTGACAGGGCCTCTTTTTAAAGTTCAGGATTCAAATCACACATGGTTCCTTTCCTGCAAAAACTACAGTGCCACATGCGATGCCTTTCAAGTTTATCTGAACATGTCATCTGCAGGTGACTTTTTTTTTTTCAAACAGGAGAAAGTACATCTTTTCCTTCCCGGTCTTGGGGGAGCTTTATTCTTGCTCTTGTATTAAAATGCCTTTACTATATCCATCACACACTGCACAGGGATCACACCTCGACGCCCGAACGCTCAGCCTCCTGCATTGCATCACTTCTTCATTCAGATGCCCGTCCACATTCGTCTCTCAATTTGTCTTCCTTTAAAGGGCAAATGATGAGATTTTTAGGAAACATTGCAAAAGGAATTTAATCAAGTATTAGAAAAGCTCTGTGTGTGTGTGTTTATGGGGCAGGGAAAATCATGTCATTTTCAATAATACTGGACACCTTGAAAGTAAGACTAAGAAAATTCACATTTGTCATGATGCCAAAGATAAATCTAAAAACTCACACATAGGAAGAATGGTCATTTTCACTTGTGCAGGATGGTAAACTCGGAGATGAGTCCCTGAGCAGAGGCCTGCTGTCTTTGTCAGCCCTCACTGCTGAATTGTATTCCACTCCACTGCTCTCGGTTCTGCTTTCCTGTCCTTTCCTTCCTGGATTCGCTGCTACTTCAAGGTTGTACATTTATATGGCTTGAATGAGGATCTGATAAAAGTTCCTTTCGTTTGAGCTTCCATACCACCTGTCTATAACTATATTTTAGACACAATAAATTGACTGTTTAAATACACAATCACCCCTCGGGTTAATGTGGTATCTCTAAGACTAACTCGGACAAGACTGACAGCACCAAGGGGCTTGCCAGGGAAGCCTTCCCTGACTCTCCTGGGAATATGGGGACTGTCCCCTGGCACCTAGCTCTAAGTTACCTTTATTGAGGCTAGAAAATATAATTGTTTTTCAAGTCATGTCTAATATCCAGGTTGCCATATAGTAAGTCCTCAACATTTTATTTTATATAAAAATGGAACACATTCATACATAAAAGGTACATAAAATAAAGACATAGTAGAACTGTTTTACAAACCAGATTCGTATTTTCTCTCATATGCAGAATCTGCACTTCACTGAAGGCCTTACGAGGGGACTGCTTGGAGGGAGAAGAGACCTGACAGAAGGAAGGACCAGAGGGGATAACAGGTAGTGATTTTAAGGGAATGTGTTGCATAAATAAGTGAAATGCCTGAAGGAAGCCAATTATCTTGTAAAGTATACTTAAGAAAAAATAAAGGCCTGCAGAGATATCTGTGCAGATGATGTAAAAAAGGAATGGAACTGTTTTAGATGATTGGGGGGGTAAAGAAGGGAAATGGGGACAAAAACATGAGAAGGAGTATCAATGTGTGAGAAGTAATGTACCTACTATCTGGCAATGTAACTGCAACCCCTCTATCCATTACCCCGACAATAAAAAAAAGAGTAAAAATTGTTTAAAATAATGGAACTGCTTTAATCCTTTTCTTAATGTCCTGTGTTTAGGATAGTGCCTAACATATAACAGATACTCAATACTTATACACATACATATGTACATGTATAGATGTATATGCATGTGTATGTGCATATGTGTATATACATGTGTATGCGCATATGTGCATATGCACACACACGTGCATATATATGTATATATATATATATATGGCTGAACTAAAGAAAATCTATTCTTCACTCCATGGGTTGTCATTGGTAGAGAACTCAGTCTAGAAAGTCATAGTACAGATGTCTCATGGTGTGCCAGATTAAATGTTAACCATGTACATGGAAACTATATCTTTAATATCAAAGAATGATTTAGACCATGTCTTTTTACTTCCTGTGGCTCAAAGTATAGAGACTTGCAAGAGGAGTAACGCTTATTAGAATGGGTCATTCTTATGTCAATAATTCAAGATATTTTTTATTGCAAAGTAGCAGAAACCAAAAGTAACTTGAGCCAAGTAAAACAAAAGTTTATTAAAATTAGAAAGCTTACCAGTGAAATGGGGAAATAGATTCAGAAATAGGGAAGAATGAAAAAAAAAAACAAAAAATAAAACAAACCACTAAGCAAACAGCCAGAATGAATGCTTTCCTCCGAGGATGCAAATTTGAGGGTGAAATCAGGCAATCAATTAGCAATTGTCAACTCCCTGCTTCTGGGCTATGAAGGTCAATGAGCACATTTAACATTTCCATAAAATTGTGCACAGTGAGGAAGAGGTTATTTCCTGGAAGTAAATTAGGATGCTTTTAGGTAAAAGAAATAAGATACTCAACCCCTCCCCCAAAAAGTCAGTTGGTTCCAAAATGAACATAGGAAGATACATGTTCATCTACTATCGTGTCTTTTGCTGACAGTTCTGTTACTGGATCAAAACAGGGACATGAAGGCTTATTTAACATTCATTTAACAGATTTAGGACATTCTGAGTTTCTCTAGTGATGCATCTACTCTCTAATTAAGAGCAAGGGATAATTAATGATGTTGACATTTCCACTCTGCCTTTGTGTCACCCATTTCTACAGCATCTTAATTGGCAGTTGGAGCCATTTGGAAACATGTTCTCAGCGAAGCACCAACACCGTGGAGCTGTTGCAGTTTTTCTGAACCCAAAGACCTATTGTCCTATTCCCATACTGCTATTTTTTTGGTCAGTTTTGGAGCTTGAATTCAGGGCCTGGGCACAATTCCAGAACCTCCTTGTACTCAAGGCTAGCACTCTACTACTTGAGCCCAGTATCACCTCCAGATTTTTCTGAGTCGTTTATTGGAGATAAAAATCTCACAAGAACTTTCTGCCTTGGCTGGCTTTACACTGTGATCCTCAGATCTCAGCCTCCTGAGTAGCTAGAATTATAGGCATGAAGCAGCTTGCTATTACTTTCTAATTACATTCCTTAAGAGAAAATAGTCACAATGCATGAGAGATTTGCATCAACATGTGATGCATCTGCTTTTACAACTATAAGGGAAGTAACAAATATGAGTTTGCCATATCTTTGCCAAGGTACTGTCTAACAAGAATGACCATATAAATCTTTAGCAGATTATTATTGTTGGTATTCTCTAGATTTAAGGGAGAAAATAAAAGTACCTCTCTGAAAACGTTGATAGCCAAGAATTCTGGACTCCTCGGTAAAAGTAAATAAATCTTAGTGTGTGCCCTTTTTCTCTGCATACTTGTAAAATAAACTGCTATGGATTATCCTTCACATGATTTGTTGGTATGCCCTCTTGTGTTCAGGTTTCTCCATCCCACTCTATCCCACAATTCTGGAGAGGCCAAAAGACCACCTCTTGACCTGGCCCAGCCCAGTTCCACACGCCTTGCCTACAAAAACCTCACCTTTGTTTAGCATCATGGCTCATTAACCACATACATCGACCTATGCTTCAATCCACACTAATATTCATCTTGAGAAAGACAATGGTTTCATCACTGCTAGGGTTAGGTAGTTGAAACATAGATGAGCACGTATCAGGAATATAAATTCCACTGAGTTGTCTATCACCAGTAAGATGAGAAAAGAAAAGACCATTATCTCCAAATATGACTCACAAGTAAGCCTATCTTCCCTGATTTTTTTTTTGGGGGGGTGTCCTGGGGCTTCAACTCAGGATCTGAGCACAGACTCTGAGCTTTTGTGCTCAAGGCTAGTGCTCTACCACTGGAAGCCACAGCTCTACTTGTGGCTTTTTGTGGTTAACTGGAGAATCTTACAGAGTTTCCTTTCTGGGCTGGTTTGGAAGGTCAATCCTAGATCTCAGCCTCTTGAGTAGATGGGATTACAGGCATGTCACCAATGCCCAGCTACTCTTCCATGCTAGTTTATCCTTTTTCCAGAAGCTTCCCTAAAACCACCCCTGAAAGAACATGTGGACAGAAAGGTGAGCCCCAACCTGGCAGTATCTACCAGAAAACCATTAGGGAAACATAACTCAGAGCAGGGCACAATTTTCTTTTACAGTTCAGATGCCAAAATGTCCTCAACAGTCACTGAATAAATCATTGGGTGTCTTTCACCTTTCTCTGGATGCAAAATTAATTTTTCTAAATCCTTAATCATCCCTCCTGGAAAGATTCCAAAGTAGAGCCTTCCTCTGAAGCACTTAGGCTAATTAGCTACCTTGGGTTTTACCTATTTAGGCATTCAAATTACTCCTTTAGTAACAGAGATTTTGCTTGCCAACATTTAATTTTTTGTCTCCAGTGTTAAAACTGATTTGGGCCATTAGTCTCTTAATGCTTTCAGAGACTGTAATTCGATTCTAAAAAGAAAAGCAATGTTTTTACAAGCATCTCTTTTCATAAAAGGCTAAGTATTCCTTTCCTTCCTCTTAATTCTCTTCAACTCTCAAAAAAAAAACAAAAAGAAAAAAAGAGAAATTAGAAATTCAGATGTCTCACTCTTTTCATGAGAACAGCTTTAACAAATAGGTTACAAGGTTGAACCAAATATCTTGTGGTGCAAACCATGGCACAGACAGTCCTGGTAATGTGGAAAGTCATATGATCTTTCGTTTCATCACAGGAAGCTCTCACTGCTGGAAACCCAACTCTTCACACTTTACCATACATATATCCATAACCAATTAATCTGTGGATTCTTTCTCTTATGTACCTGTCCAAACTATTTAAGTTTGTGTTTACTACCATTTCTTGAGTCGTAACAATGTCCTAACTAGCCCCTGACTCTTGGCCCTTTCCAATCCATTCCATGGCCACCTGACTTTTCTCAAATTCATATATGATGTCAAGTTCTAGTTTAAAACTTTATAGCTCCCATCACTTACAGGAGAAAATCCAGACTTACTATCACAAAGCACAAGATCCTCCAGGTGCTTGACAAACATTCTCCTGTGATGGAGATACCACCAAACCCGACTTCAAATTATAGTACAGAATAATAAAATACAACATCGTATTGGTACAAAGACAGCCACAGGGATTAATGGAATAGAAGAACCAGAGATAAGCCCACAAAACCACAATCATCTGAATTTGAGAAAAGTACCAAAAGCATGCTTTGGCGAAGAGGTAGCCACTGTAACTGATGTTGAGAAAACTGGGTGTCCACATGTAGACTAGATGCATACCACTCAGCTTTTACAAAAAGCCATCAACAGTGAGACCGAAATCCTTGGCACTCCCACACAAATATGTATAGAAAACACTGATGGAGCATAGACAATAACTTTCTGAAAAGAGGCTTGAATAGTTCATAACAGCAGGAATTGCTAAGTGGGATTGCCTAAAATTTAAAAGCCGTTTCACATCAGAAATACACAATTACCAGAATGAAAAAGACAGCCCACAGTGGATCAAAACTTTTGCCAAAGATTCACCAGACAAGAGATTAATATCCACAATTTATAAACAACTTTTTTTAAAAAAAATAATCCAATTAACAAATGGGCAAATGAACTGAACAGGCAGTTCTCAAAGGGAAAAGTACAGTCAATAAATACATAAAGAGATCTTCTACATTTCCTCTGACCTAAAGGGAAGAGTCCATCTCACCCTAGTTAGAATGTGTATCATCAAGAAAAACAACAAAACTGCTGACAAGGGTATGTGGAGCTGATGGTGACAATGCAAATTAGTGAAACCACTATGGAAATCAGTATGGAAGGTCCTCAAGAAACTAAAAATAGAACTATGCAGAATTCACACACCACTGTTCATTATGGTACTGTCATGGCATCGCACAATGCCATCAGCCTTGATACCCATTCATTAATGGATAAAAGAAATATGGTATATACATACAATGGAATATTACTCAGCTATAGAAAAATGGTATTGTATTATTTGCAGGACCCATTTTGTTAATCATCTTGTTTAGCAAAAATAAGCCAGATTTTAAGAAACAAATATTACATGGTTTTTGTTCTCATATGTAGAATCTCGACCTTTTTAAAAATTGAAGAAAACGGGGCCGGGAATTTGGCCTAGCATGCATGAAGACCTGGGTTCGATTCCTTGGTCCCACATACATAGAAAAAAGTGAAAATGGTGCTATGGCTCAAGTGGTAGAGCTTTAGCCTTTAGAAAGCCCAAGGACAGTGCTTAGGCCCTGAGTTCAAGCCCCAGAACTGACCGAAAAAGATGAACAATTAATAGATACTATTTGGTGGAAGAGAGTCAACTGGAGTGGGAGAACAAAACCAGACACTGATAAAGTATAAATATGATCAAAATATAATATGCACGTATAAAATATATTCAATTTAACACTATTTTTATTAAAAGAGGGAAAAGAAATAAAGTAATATACAGTGCTTTACACCTGTAATCCTAACTCTTCAGGAGACAAATCTGAGAATCACCATTTGAAGCCAGCCTATGCAGGAAAAGTCCTTGATAATCTTATCTCCAATTAACCAGCAAAAAGCCAGAAATCACACTGTGGCTCAAATTGCAGAGCATCAAACTAGAGTGAAAAAGCTAATGAACAGTTCCCAAGCCCCAATGCCAGGCACATGAAAGAGAAGGAGGGAGAGAAAGGAGAATATAATCACTTTGTATTAACTAATACATCTAATAAAGAAGAAATTTACTAGATCAAAAGATATGAGAGTGCTGAATCTATTTAACAGAAAGCCCCATTCACTTGTCAAAAAAAATGACCGCCATTTCCACTCCTATCCATGAGGGATCAATGTGTTCATTTCCCAGTTCTCTGCAGGAAACTTGTGAAAGCCAAGCAATGGAAAAAGATTCTCACAGGACACCTATTTAGGAACCTGTCTTCTGACCACAGAAGACAGTTGAGTCATCCATTTGACTTCCAACATTTATTGAGTACTTTTCCTTCGCTATGCAGTAGAGACAGAATCATCTCATTTATTTAGTCAAATAATGATCTAATCAAATTGGCTAAAGTCATACTGGCTCACCCAGAAATACCCGCAAAAACTATTTTAAAGTATTGAATTTTTATTTGGAAGTCTTTTATAGTCTATCTGTGTCTTTCCTATACTTCCCAAGGCTTAAACTGGCTCACAATCTCATGAGACATGCCTTTAGTATAAAATGTATTATTTAATGTTGTAATTATGTTTCTGCTTGACTCATGATTCATCTGTCACAAAAGCTCCTGGAACAGGACTTATTGAAATAGTAGCCAACAGTATGTGTTAAAACAGTTTGTGTTCACAATCTAGTACCAACCTAGTATCTAACATAAGACATGCCTATAAACAATTTTAAGAAGCTATAGAAGATAATATATATGACAAGTTCTGTAGCAATGCCAGAATAAGGCAGAAAGGTGAATAGATGCCTAAGGTAAATGAAGATCTTTCATTGTCCATTCATCATCTTCCCCCATGCTGACAAACTAAACACTTTTCATACATTGTATGCACGAATACCCAGAGAGAAGAAACAAATCCACTAACACCAATAAAGTGTATAAACCAGTCTCAGTAAGAATACTGTAAGACATGAACATCAAGGAACCATTGATTGATTGGAAAGAAACAGCATTTAGAACTAGCAAAAATATCTTTATGGCAGACAGATGCTTCTATTTCTTTTTTTTTTCCAGTCCTGGGGTTGAGCTCAGGGCCTGAGCACTGTCCTTGGACTTTCTCAAGGCTAGAGCTCTACCACATGAGCCTCACCACCACTTCTGGCTTTTTTCTATGTAGGTGGTACTGAGGAATCGAACCCGGGTTTTCGTGCATGCTAGGCAAGCACTCTACCACTAGGCCAAACTCCCAGCCCCGCTTCTATTTCTTTAGACCAACACAACAAAGATAAAGACACCTTAAGCTCCCCAGAAATCATCTCCCAGTTAGTGTGGAAGCAGTTGGAACTGAAGAACTGGCTGTCTGTTCCAGGTTGCACATCTCTGGTAACGCATAGATAAGACCGTATGGAAAAGGTTTTTGCCGAGTTCATCTTATGTCTGGGGAGACAGAAGTAACAGAACCCAGATAAGATAATGAAAATACGTGGACCACTCACAGGCTGAGCCACTGTCTGCCAGGATGTGCTAATGTCTGTTGTGATCCTTTTACTTCACTGAAAACTATGAGGTCATGGTTAAGACTTCCATCCCTTGGGGCTGGAGGTTTGGCCTAGTGGTAGAGTGCTTGCCTAGCATGCACAAAGTCACAGGTTTGATTCCACATGTATAGAAAAATCCAGAAGTAGTGCTGTAGCTCAATTGGTAGAGCTCTAACCTCGAAAAAAACCCAATGACAGTGCTCAGGCCCTCAGTTCACACCTCAGGACTGGCAAAAGACGACTTTCATCTCTAACAGGGCATACTTTATCTTGTGTTCATTACTGATACACAAAATCAAGACTAGAAATACGTTGGCACAAGTTAGCCTACCATGGAAAGTAATCCAAAACGACATGGAACTGGAGGGAGGTTGGGAAAGATTTTTCCTTTGTGAGGAAATGCAAGTGCTTCTCCATTTTCAGTGGGGATGCCTCCCAACAGACTGGTAGATAAGGTCAAATTGTCATCATGCTGGAAATGTGTTCATTACACCTGACTTCCCCTCCACCATAGCCTAGCCATACTGTACCCCAAGGACTACCCTTTGTTTTCGTGGCAAAGGTGCAGGCTGGTGCTTTTGCCCAGTGCCACAACAGAGTATCCCGCCCAAAAAAGTTTCTCTGGAAAAACATCAAAACTTGGTATGGTTGTTAGTGAGTATTACACATTTCTTTCACACTATGGTAAAATAGGAAAAAGTCTGGGACTCTAACTTTTTTATTGAACCCCAAAGAAGAGGCTTATGAATGATTAATTTCAGAATCTTAACATCAAAACTTAACATAACGCCAATATTTATTCAGCTATATTAATGTTACAAAAGGGTCCCATGACAAGTTAACCACACATGCCTGTAATGTCCTCTGACCAAATTCACCCCATCTAGTACTCTTTCTTAAACTAATGCCATTATTTTGAGGGGGAGGAGGAGGAGGAGGTGGTGGTGGTGGTGGAGGAAGAAGAGGAGGAGGAGGAAGTAGAGGAGGAGGAAGTAGAGGAGGAAGAAGTAGAGGAGGAGGAAGTAGAGGAGGAGGAAGTAGAGGAGGAGAAGTAGAGGAGGAGAAGTAGAGGAGGAGAAGTAGAGGAGGAAGAAGTAGAGGAGGAGAAGTAGAGGAGGAAGTAGAGGAGGAGGAGAAAGTAGAGGAAGAGAAGGAGGAGGAGGAGCAGGAGGAGGAGGAGCAGGAGGAGGAGGAGCAGGAGGAGGAAGAGCAAGAGGAGGAAGAGCAAGAGGAGGAGGAGCAGGAGGAGGTGGTAAATAGCCAGGAGTAACTGTAGATCTTTGATAACGCCTCCGGCTTTTTATATGTCTTGTCTCATGTAATCCATATAGTCATGTCAAACAAGAACTTCTAAGAGAAAACCAACCATTCCTAAAGTCACATCGTTATTCAGTGAGGAAACAGGATGAAAGTTCACATCATCCTTACTTAAAGAGCCATTAGCTGCCCACAAGCCTGTACTACCTGGCAGGGACAGCAGATAACCCTGTCCACTCCTCCCGTGGACCAGAGGCCTCAGGCAGACCCTCCTGCCTCTTTTGACCAGCCTAAGTCTTCAAAGGATTACTGGGCAATCTTCTGCCTCTGCAGGACCAACTGTTTCTCTTTAATTATAAAGATAAACTTCATAATTAAAATAAAGATACCAAACGATTTCAGACTTGGAGCCACAGCAGAGAAGAAAACAAGGATGTCTGCAATCCCTCATCACCCAGGAGGCTCAGCTCAGCAAGAGCCATCTTACCCGAGTGAGAAGACTTGAAAGCCAAGACTTCACAGAAGAACTCAATTGGAATAAGGATTTTCCAAACAAGCAGCCCAACTGCCCAATGGTCCATAAGAGCATGGTTTCTACTCTGCCTTCTGTTGGCAAGTGTCAGGGCACACTGAGACACCCATGTCTGTGGGTAGAGAGGATTAATATGACAGCCTGGGAGGGATCCTACTCATGGGATCTTCGTTCTGCTGTTAAGCCTTCTTGATCCATTTCTCCCCATTCCTAGGCTAACCCAGAGCCCAAGATTTTACTGCCATTTGAAACCATCATACATTACACTACCATTTGCTACCCAAATAGGTTTAGCTCTTCTTGCCAAAATGAATTCTATATAGCACCATGGGGGCGGGGGAAGCTCGTCAGGCTGGTGGCTCATGTCTGTAATCCTAGCTATTCAGGAGGCTGAGATCTGAGGATCATGGCACCAAGCCAGCCAGGCAGAAAAGTCCCTAGGAGTCTCTTATCTCCAATGAAACAGGCGAAAGCTCATGGGGTAGAGCTCTGGCTTTGAGCACAAAGCAGCTCAAGTATGGTACCCAGGTCCTGAGTTCAAACCCCACAACCAAAAGGGGAAAAAGAAAAGATGGTCTAATTCCTTTTATCTCAATAATCTTCCAGACGTTGGAAGCCTGTACTACCTGACAAGGATAGCACATTTACCTAGTCTCTCTCCCTCTAGGCCTTAAAAGTGAAGAGTGTGGCCTGGTAGTGCCCACTGGGGATGGGGGGAAGGGGGTGAAGGGGCAGGAATCTGGGATCAGGTGGGAAGCCAGGAAGTACAATGTTCTTGCCTAAATTCAGACCAGGAATGGAGACACAGAGAGACTATCAGACTCCCTCGGTGTCTCAGGCCATGTGAGGGGGCAAGGGGTGAAGACTGAACCAGGAGGCTGACGCCTTGAGACTGTGACTACGTTTAGTCTATCCTTAGTACAATAAGGAATACCAGTGCTATTTTCCAGCTCTACCAGACCTTGGATCAATAAAGAGCCTTTAGAAGAACCTGTCTTTCAACACACCATTGCCTCTTCCAAATAACTAGAAACATTTGCTACCTGACTGGAGCAGGCTGGGGCTCGTTGAATCTACTTAGCACTGAAATAAGACAAGATCAATTTTGATGCAATAGATTGATCAACACAAGCTTATGAATATTTAAGTGCATGACTGAATGAATAAATAAGACAAATCTCTTCTGCAAAGATATTCTTCATTGGTTATGGAGATAATATGCCCAGAATTCATCAGTCATTCAGCATAGGGCATACAAGGATTTCCTTCCCAAGAGTACAGTATGGAAACAGATGAAAAACCACTCTACAGGAGAGAAACATGGCATAGCCTATCTCCTTACACTTGTCACATCAGTTGTAACTAACATATCAGGTCAAAGTAAATAATCCGAGGTGCTTATAGCTGAACACTATAGTATCTTGACCAATTTTCTTTTGATCTAAAACTGTTCTAAAAATATGACACCTGTCTTTAAGTGAATAATAACATTTTTTAAGATACAAAAAGAGTTATATGGCCAAAGTTCAATAATGTGTCTTATTCCTAGTTCTGCATGAAAGGCTGGGGTGCTCCTAGGCTTCTGGAGGTTGTTTTGGTTTTTTTTTTTATTGTTGGGGTAATGTATAGAGGGATTACAGTTACCTTCACCAGGTAGTAGGTGCATTACTTCTCCCACATTGATATCTCTTCTTATGGTTTGTGTCCCCATTTCCCGCCCTCCTCCCCACCCGCAATCATCTTGTTTTCCCCCCTTCCCTTTCTAGGCTTCTGTTTTCAGGCCTGGAAAAAGCAGTATTGTATAGTAGTTAAGAAGCCCAGACTTTGGGGTCCTGAGTCTGTATTCCAGCACTGCAGTTTGTTTTTGTGGCAGTTCTGGGGCTTGAACTTAGGGCCTGGGCACTGTCCCTGAACTTTTTTTTTATTCCTTCAAGGCTAACACTCTACCATTTGAGCCACAGCTCTACTTCTGGCTTTCTCATGGTTAAGTGAAGATAAGAATCTCACAGACTTTCCTGCCCAGCCTGGCTTTGAACCATAGTCCTCCAATCTCAGCCTCTTGAGTAGCTAAGATAACAGGTTTGCGTACCCAGCTTCCAGTGCTGTGAACTTTACTCACATCACTTGTGTGAGGATTTTGGGCCTCTAGGACAAACATTCTGTGAGCACTGTCTGGCCAAGCTATGAGAGACATTGTCAGAGGGCTGTTTGGTTCCCCAAGTCAAGAAGCATCACAGCAGCAGCATCAGGAGGTAGGGGCTTCTCTCTTTGGGATATGGATCTGCTAATTCTCTGACCCCACAGCCTAGAAACTGAGGGAAATGAAGCAGGACTGCTTCTCTTGAGCCATAGATGAAGGGCAGGCTAACAGCGCCATCGTGGACCATGTATAAAGAAATCCCTTGGGAGTGGCTGTTGATTTTGTCAGTGGAGGTTGAAATCTTCCTTTCAGAAGAATAATTGCTCCATGTTTCTCCTTAGGACCACTGTTCTCTTAGCATGGCTTTGGAGAGAATAAAATGGGTTCCATTTCATTCAATGGATGGGTTAAGGTTCTGGAAATGGTTCTTTCCATGGCTCCCGAACTCCTCCAAGGACACAGACCCCAGTTCTCTTCCCAGCTATTTTGAATCCCAGCTGCCAGAGACGAGATGGCTTTTCCGCTGTTATGTGACTCTGTACAGGCACATTCAAAACCATTTTTCAGGAGCATTAGCTTGGCACAGGAGGGAAACTTGTCTAACATCTTTGTCTAACATCCCATTAAGCCAATGTAACCAGGACTCTTCAATCAATCAATCAATCAATCAATGGCAAAGAACAGCTGTGCCATCTAAGGGAAGAAAAAAAAAGAGCAAATATCCTGATCCTGCCTCTCGTACCAGGTAGACCTTTCAAAGAGTTTGCTTAACTTCTCTGAGCTTCAGTTTCCTTGTCTTCAGATGTGCAATCTATTGTTGTTAAAAGACTCCAATTGGATGACAAGTACAAGTTCGTGACACGCTCCTCGTGCATGCTCAGCCTTCCATCAACCAGTCATTTTCTCACCACAGAGGTTTCCCATAGAATAGAGGGCATTCCACAAGTCCTGGGTAATTTGTGTACTGTGGTAGGCAAATCAAGGCACAGCCATGGAGCCTAATTAATTTCAAATGTGTTGAAGGGGGAACAACAATCCATTCTCAGTGAGATTGTGAATCACTCCAGTTGGTGGCTTGGGTTCAGTCCAAGTTGAGTCATCTCAGTTTTCATTTCCAGAATGAGATGTGGACTATTTCTGAAGACAAAGGGAGTCACATGCAAGCAGCTCACTCCATTCTCACCACTTCTGACCCACGACCATCCAGCTCCTTAAGTCTCTGGAGATTCACTTACTCCACAAACAGGGTCTCTCAGGTGCCTGGCCTGGCTAGAGACACACAGTATTGCACACTACCACACCTGTACCCCCACAGGGGGTGTGTGCTCTATTCATAGTCCCTCACTCCTGGCCTAGTTCAAGATACAATTGAAAGCTGATGAATTCAGGCCTGATTGATAGCTACTTCAATCCCCTGAGGCTCATTTATTCTTAAAAAAAAAATTGTTCTACTTACCAGCTGCTTCGCCTCACCAAAAGCCAGAAAACATTAGCAGCATATGTCTTCCGGTTATCTGATGTCTAATGAAAAACGTAGTTACAGGACTCAAATTCTCATGGAAAGGCCAGCAAAGAAATCAGCCTCGACAAAGAATGGCAGTATCCTGCAGAGAAGCCAGAGCTTCATTTCTCCTCTTTGAGGCAAGCCAGGGCTCCATGGCTCAGCACCCCCACATCCTCCCAGCTGTTCCCTTCCTCTCTCCTCCTTTGCATCTGGGACTACTGAATCGATAGGTGTAAAATTTAACAGAACCACAAATGTCACCAAAAAGTTATCCTGATTCGTTCAGCCAGTAGACATGTTGAGATTTGACATTAACCTCAAATCAGAGCTCCTTGTCTGCTTGTCTAACTCAATATTTTAGTCATCATTTCAAATGTATATTTATGATTTTTGTGTGTGTGCCAGGCTTGGGGCTTCAACTCAGGGCCCTGGGTGTTTCGTACTCAAGCCTAGAGCTCTGCCACTTGAGCCATAGTTCCATTTCCAGCTTTTTGGTGATTAATTGGACATAACAGTGTTATGGACTTTCCTGCTTAGGCAGGCTTTCAAGTGTGATCCTCAGATCTCACACTCTTGAGTAGCTAAGATTGCAGGCATGAACCACCAGCATCTGGCATATTCATGGTTTTTTAAAAAACAGACACTTAGACCTTGGTGTCCAAACCAATAAAAGCAAGATGATTATTGTCATTTACTGTTGCAGGCTATAAAGTTCATTCCTGTTAGCAAAAGACACATTAAATGGCTATTTCCAGATAATGTGATCATGTCCTTTCATTTTTAATAGTTAACCATCTTTTGGGAGAGGGTGGGGAAAGAGAAATGGGGACAAAATCATGAGAAGGGTCTCAATATGTGAGAAGTAATGCACCTACTACCTGACAAATGTAACATTATCCTGGCAATAAAAAAAATTAAAAAACCATCTCAAAGGTTTCCTGGGAAGAGTGCTCAATACTCGCCTAGCATTTTCTCTGTGTTTTGGCAACTCTTGTAGAACTGTAGCTCAGTAGCCAATTATATGATTATTTTTTCCAACAAAACTAGATACTTCTTAAAGAAAAGGGACTGGATCTGGGTCCACAGGTGCTCGGTGCTATGGCTGCTGCAAGCGGTGGCAGCTTTGGAAAAGGGGCTTGTAGAAAGTCGTCATTGCAAAGTCCATGTTGTGTGGTGGGGAGGGGCAAGTTGAGGGGGGCTGGAAGGAAGCACTTCCCAGAACTACCTTGCAGATAGCACTAGATGTCCCATGAATGGGTGACTGAATCAACTCTCCTCCTATGGCTTAGCATCGCTACACTGTACCCTACCCCGTTTCACCTCCCATCTCCACTCAAGGCCAGAATGAGCAGCTCAGCTAGAAATCGTTACTTCAGTAAACCCACTGTCCAAACACATCTAGAGCACAGTCCTAGCCCTTTAGCCTCTTGCACTCTGTGTTTGTGGCAGCACTAGCCAGAATACATCAAACAACCCACTCTCCACTCCCGACACAAGAACTACCATAGTGCAGGAGCCAAGACCAGGCCAATCCGGATCCCTCTAGGCCCCAGTATCACAGACAATCTCATCTTCCCCTTTCCAATTCCCACTGGCTGCTCACCTGGCAGCCCCACTGTGGTGGTTTATATGAATTCCGCTCAGCACACACACTGACTCGGGGAGGACAGCAAACCCAGCAGAGATCTGGCCCGAGGTAAGTGCCTTTCCACAGCTTCCGAGAGGCTGACATGTCATCTGATGTGAGTTAACGCTGGCTATACATGGTCCCCAGGACCCAAGGAGCGTGCCCTGGCTTCACACTCAACCAATTATCTCTGAGTCCTTCACTGGCTGTAGCCCCAGGGGGAAATGCACAGCTTCATGCAGCCAGGCAGAGGGGTCTATCTGGAAATATACAAGCTGCTCTTGGCAGTCCTGTTTTCTGGGCACAAACCTGAAGGTCACAGGTTTGGGGGGAAGGGAGTGTTGTACTTGTTTTTCAATAATATTCAAGAGAATATGAAAACTATTTCAATGGCATTCTATCCAATTTAGTAATATCTAGCTTATGGGGTCAATGCAATTGCTGATTAATAAGGAAGTCATCTAGCTAAGTGGGCCTAACTGAAGTTCATCTGGGATTAATTTCTTAATCAGAGGTGACAAAAGACGAAACCAGCAGTGAAGAGTCGTCTGTTGACTCAGCTGTCCTGAACGATGATATTTATTAAGGATTTTAATATCCACGCTCAGGATGTTGTGAGAGTTACAAGAATGGTTTTCCTGAAACCAAAATACTTAAGGGGAATTTCAGTTTTGTGCTCTATGTTATAGCAGAGAATTTTTTCTTATCGTTTTAAAGAAAAGCTTACAGCTTCTATTTTTGTAACCTGTTCCTTCAAGCAGGAAAATACAATTTATTACTTCTCCAGTTTTAGCCTGTTTCATTTGGCAGGCTGGGACTCTGGTGGGAACACCTCAGCTTTCTGGGGTCCTTCCTGAGGGAGTGGCAGCAGAGAAGATGGGGGGTTTTCTCAGAATGAGTCGGGGTATCCCTCTCAGAAGATAAGCCAGTTGTGAGGTTAGGATGACCAGAAGCGAAGGGATTCCTCGATCAGGAAGAAAATGGTTGATCTACACAGACAACAATAAAACCAGCTCAGCTTTAAAACACTGGAAGGAACACCATAGCACTTCAAAATCAGCAACATCTAAGGAACCTTGGATGGATGGAGAGCCTTATGTACATCGCACATGGGCAGGGAAATGGGTTCCAAAAAGAAATCACTGGGCAGTTAATTGTCAGAAGCCTCTTTCGGCCTTTGATCCTCCTCTCCCACTTCCTTGTTCTTTGCCCTCATCGCTTTCCCTTTTTCCGATCTTCCCTCTAGCTGGATATTCTGCTGTTTCTTGTCAGAAATAATTTTTAGAAGTGTGTTTTCCTTCACAGCTTCCAAGATAACATCTCTTCTTAGTGCTACAGAATTTTTCACAGGCCCGAATCCTTTGCTCTTCTTTGCTTGTTGATTTCTATTTACACTTGACTGCTTTGACAGTCGTGCATGTCAGGTATTTTACACACACATCGTCACATTCACTCATACACACATATACACACAGTACGTTGTGTATGCACTGTTCTGTTCATTGGACAATGGAGCACATGGAAATAGGTAATCCCAACTCTACACTTGGATGCGACCATCTCTAGCCCAGCAGATGGTATGTGGCGGACATTCACAATGCACGGCTCTGTTGGAGCATTTTCGAATGGTCTTTGTTGGTGGACTCTCCATGTTTGTTCATTAAACTCATACATAGTCCATGATGCAAGAAATTAATGCAAGAGCCTTCCCTCTCCTGTTGTGTACTGAAAGCTCTAGTAAGAAATCAGCATCGAAAGAGATGATCCCGTTTAGATAGGAAGTGCAATTCTGGGATGGTTGTGAAAAGCTTTACTGCTTCAGAAAAGTTTTACAGCTTCCTTGAAGCATGCTGGGTGACATGCTCAGTTCCATAACCCCATTTTCTTCCCAAGCTTGAGAAAATGAATTAGCCTCCTGCAGAAAGGTCAGGATGTCTATGTAGCCTAGAGAAGTATTTCTCAATCTACATCCAATCAGTTTTTCAATTCCTAGAAACGCCAAGTGCTACAGTACACTTTAACCATTCACATCCAGTGTGTCTTTCAATCTTGTCTATCTCCAAGGGGTTCTCAAAGGATCGTGTGCAGAGGAGAGCCAAATACTAGATTGCCTTAGAATGTCCCGTGATCACTTGTAATAGAATTCATTTCCCCCAGGGGTTTGTCCTCTCAGCTTTCTCCTACTGACAGTCACTGAACACAAACGTCCTATTTTGCCTTTAAGTTTAAGTAATACCAGGAATGAGGAGCCTATGGAAGAGTCTAAAGAGACACATATCTGAGAAATGAAGTCCTAAATCTCAGTGATGGAAGGAAACCTCCAGGGAAAGAACAGCTGTTGCCTCTGTGGTGTGGGACTCAGCTCCTCTGCAGCACAGACTTGACTGTCCACCTGCAAACCCACCAGTGATTAGGGACAAGAGACTCGTGATGGCAGATTTTGATGTGTTTTGGGCTTGCTAGGCGATTGTCCTACCAGTTGAGCCATGCCTCCAGACCCTTTATTGCATGAGGTATTTTCAAAGTTAGGGTGTCACAAAAGGCCCCTGCTGCCCTGGTGTGCTTCATTGTGTCAGCGTTGTACCAGCCATTGTGCTTTTCCACCACTGGAATCACGGATACACATCATTGGTTGAGATGAAGCAGCTCAAACTCAATGCTCAGGCTGGCCTGGAACCTCAATCTCCCTATTTCCACTTCCCAGCTGCCTCTGATTATATAGGCTTGAGCTTGAGCCAGAGCCTGACGCCTGCCAACATTTTTTTAAGCTGAAAAACATGTGTCTTTTAAGAAGCATTCCAGTTGCATATTTTATCTTGCAAGGACCAACTTAAGGCCATCTCCTCCAATTCTTCCCTTTTTTCTTACTTTGCAACAAAGGCACACAAATTTAGCTCTAAAAAAGCAAAAAGCAAATAAGGCTCTTGGTATTAACATGCTACTGTGCTAGATTTGGGATGCAAGATCCTTCTCTAAAACAAAATTCTAAAAATATTTTACTGTTTGAGTAATTAAATGAATTGTTCTTTGTTCCTCAAACTCAAGAGTCACGTCTATTAAATAAGGATAGTAAGAGTATCTACCACAGTGATATATCTTGCCAGGAAGATTATAACAAAAGATAATGTACTGTACTTAAATAAAAACAAAATAAATTAGTAAAATTACTTGTAAGAAAGGCTAACTATGTGCATTCTTGTTATCAAAAAACACTTTTATGTAACTCCGTAAATTAAAAAGAAAATAAAGCAAAGCAATAAAAGTATAATTTCCTTTATTCCACAATTATAAATTTCGCAAAACTTTCTGGAGATATTCTTTTTTACATTCCTTCCACCAAGCACAATATTCAACCCAGAATATTTGCCTCTCAAGGTAATATGAAGGTAATTTCACAAATGTCTTAAGCATCAATTGTTAGAAGTTAGAGATGCACATAATTACCCCTGCATCTAACCAAGCTTCTGAGCATTTCAACTGAGCCACTTCCTAAGGCAGCGGCTTTGACTCTGCTATTCTGTATCCCTAGAAGGGACCATCCTATTCCTTGATTCCATTTTCAACTCCCACATATGACTCAGTCGACTCCCCATGTGTGGAAATGGTACATCCATCAGCCAGGCTTGCCTGATGACATGAGCACTCAGTGTTGACTGAGTGCTCTGTGATTAGACAGCATGGTAACTGTCAGAGAGATAGCCACTGGATGCAGATCCCATCTTAGTCAAAGTCGAACGAAGAGAATAGACCATAAAGACTTACAAGTTCGGATGACAAGTTCTTCAGACCCTATGGAATATAATTTGGGAAGAGTCTGGCTGAATCCCCTAACTTAAAAGAGGAGTTAGACCTGCAAATGCAAAATCCCTAAGCAGCCAACTGCATCCTACAGAGTGCCTGACCCCTCCCCCCACCCACACACTCACACACTCACACTCACTGGCGACACCCTGGGTGGATTTGGATTCCCACTCTGCCAATCATGAGCTAAATGAGCACTGGCAGTTTATTGCATCACTGGAGGACAGGGATTGTAACAATTTCTAGTTAAGCCAATCTTTTTCCCGGCACTGCTACATAGAAGCCTTCCTTCACTATTCACTCTATTGAGAGTTTTCTGGGTTTTCTTCCCTCTGGTGGCCTTCTCTGAACTTCCAGTGGTACCGATGATGAATGCATTCATATTTCAGGCACCGGAGGATAGCCAGTGTTATCATTCAGTGAAGGTTCTGATCAGAGTTTTACAACTCTTTTAAGTTTATCTGAAATCATGGGCTAGTGAATGAAGAGAATCTGGCTGAAAATGGAACTTATTGACTGAGCTTATTGTTGTAGGAGAACTATTCTGCAGATTAGAACATGAAAGAGTTAGTAAGGATGCTTAAATGCTATTAAAGCTGACTTTGTATGTATGACTTTCATTATACAAGAAACGTATAGATAGTCAACAATGTAATGAAAATCACACTCTTACCACCCAGAGTAAGAGCTGTAGCATTTTGGTATAAGTGATTCTGGCCTCTTTTCCAGATATACATGTGCTAGTCACGTTTCTATGCTTCGGTTGGATCTTCGTACATCGCCATTAATCCCACAATTAAGTGCTACCCAAGCACCTCTTACAGAGATTGTTCAAACATACATTAAATGAGGTAAGACAAGCTCAGAGAGACAAACTGTGTGTGTTTTCTCTCCTGCAGAAGCTAGATCTAAAACATACCAGGACCTGATGATACAGAATGCTGAACATTCAGGAACACAAGTGCATCTGATCATGTAAAATCGTCTTTATCCAAATGAATTTCAGGGAATAGAAATAAGGGGGGTGGGGTTCTTTGGTGTTTTTTTTCTGTCTTGTTTATCTGTCTTTAGGAGGATGGGAGGGGGGATGTCTTTAGCAGAGGGACAAAAAGTGAACCCATGCAGAAATGATAAAATTGAGCTAGACAGCCTCTAGGTGGAGATGGGAAGAAAACACTAAGAGAAAGGAAGGGGGAAAGTAGCACTGTCCAAAAAGAAGTGTACTCTTGACCTGGTTTTTCTAACTGTAACCCCTCTGCACGTCACCTTTACAACAACAGTAATTTTAAAAAATTGTCCCAGAGTTCAGAACAGCTGTTGTGAACCACATTATTATGCCGTAAACATGACAGTCTCTTCCTTTTGTCCGAGTTCTTTCTATGACCCTAGGATAAGAAAACCAAGAACTACAAAGGGTGTGGGCCCCATCTACTCTTATCTTTAACCAAGAAGGTAAGCTAGGTCAGGACAGGCTCTATAGAGCTAGCAATTCCAGTATCATTGAAAGCTCTCAGGATTTCACCATGCTCTCTTCTGTCTCTTAACAGAATTCGGGAAGTAAATTAGACCCTTCACCTGTTAGGAGTAAACCCAGCCATTTTCCCCTGTTCTTTCAGTACTGCTCGCTTGACTGGCAGCACCAGAGATGAAAAAGGCACCAGAAGTCTGGGAGAACCCTGGTATCTTTGAATCCCATGGCACAATACCAGTGCAGAAATGCCAAATTCTCACCTACGTGGACGGAAACATCCAGTTCTCGCTTTTTACCTGTGCAAGTATACTCAGATAAGCCCACTTATTGTTACAAAAATGAAACCATACTCGACATACCACCTTGTCTACTCACTAGTGAGTAATGAAAAACTCAGGCACATCTTTTTGTTGGTGGGGGTAAACTGAAGGCCTGGCCACTGTTCCTGGAGCTCTTTGTACTCAAGGCTAGCGCACTGTCACTTTGAGCCACATCTCCACTTGTAGTTTGTGAGGAGTTAATTGGAGATCAGGGACTCATGGACTTTCCTGCCCAGGATAGCTTCAAACCACAGTCCTTAGATTTCAGCTTCCTGAGTACCAGCACGTAGGCTACATCTTTTTACATTGATTTACTTTTGTCAGTCCTGGGGCTTGAACTCAGGGCCTGGGAACTGTTCCTGAACTTCTTTTGCTCTACTGTTCGAGCCATAGCACTACTTCCAACTTTTTCTGCTTATGTGGTACTGAGGAATCAAACCCAGAGCTTCATGTATGTTAGGCAAGCACTCTACCACTAAGCCCCATTCCCAGCCCTACATTGATTAACAGATAGTAAAATTCACAGGCACTGCCTCAATTTTTCTTTCTTATTTTAATGCTTTTGTTGGATATAAACTAGCACAATTTTACTGAGATAAGCCTCTTATCGGAAATCAGAGACATTTCAAAACAGTTACTGTCATAATGTCTCAGTGAAAATTCTCTGTAGGTGTGTATTTGTGACTATGTTTAATTATACTCAGTGATTATCTTCTTTCCGTTACCATGACAAAGATGCACAGCATCATTCATCCATTCTACCAGAGCTTGACTTCCCTTGGCCTCTATCTAGGCATCTAGAAGAAGCCCCAAACCATTCTACTGTAAATTAAATTTCATACACATGAGCAGGTTGAAGCTCAAGACCAGATTAATTGGTCCCTCAGGTAACTAATCTTGACTTTCTAAGGGCTCCTTTGGAATCAAGTGTTGAATTCAGCTATCAGAGGCAGTCCTGACCATAGGAAGCATCATCAATGAGCAGAGGTTGTCAGAGCTCATTTAGCAACTACCAAAGCTCCCACCACCCGAGCTGCTGGATTTCAGGCGGCAGGGAGGAACAATAATTACTGGACCTCAGACTCGCTTTCTTAATTATTCTTGCCAGATGCTGCTTTTCAGAATGTGGCTGGAGGCACAGACCAAAGGTATTCTTCTCAAATCTGTTAATGCTTCACTCCTTTGAGGGACACGACACCCCAGAGCTCTTCGATTCAAAGAAACATTGTCACTGATGTCATGTTTGAAATAAAAACTCATACTTATGAGTAATGAAAGAGTAGCAATGAGTCCATTTTTTTTATTTCTGTATCTGCCGTGTCCTGACCATATGGTAAGGTTCTACCTCTCACCAGAATTGAAAACATGTGAAACAGGCTGTCCAATAAAAATGTCCCATCGTTCCTAGAGACCATGATTGCCCAAGGGGGAAAAGTCATCAACCAATATTAGCCAATGACAGTGAATTGTTGGAAATTTCTAGGAAACTGAGAAAGGCTTAAAATCTCTGAGGAAGAGAAATTGAGTCATGAAATCCTACAGGTATAAGGCATCTTGGTCATTCCAAGGTAAAGAACATCAAGATGCTCAGGACTGGTAAGAAGTTTCCATTACTTCTCTTCGAAGTGAATTTCTTTTGTATTGTATATATATCATCCTGACGATAAAAGAGTGGTTCCAGTTACATTCATCAGGTAATGGGTAGATTACATCTTGAACATTCATACCCTTCCCATGTTTTTCTCCCACTTTCCCTCTACCACACCCTCTCCCAACCATCTATTTCAAGTTAACGGATTAATGTCTATACAATATAACAGGTACCAAAGCCACAACATGAGATAAAGCATAAGTGGGGAAAAAAAGAGAAAAGAATTAACTTCACATAGTACATTAAGAATAACAATAATAAAGATAAACCTCTTGTTTTCATATCCTGGAGTTTATTTCACTGAGCCTCATCCGATATGGCCGTATGTACCTAGCTTTTGAGCTATTGATATCCTCTGCTAGGAGAATTCTAGACATATACTAACTATAACAAATGAGGGAAACAAGGGAGCCTATGTTTCTTTGGGTCTCGCTTACTTCACTTAATATGATTTTTTTGGAAGTGAATTTCTGTCTCTTGCACTTTAAGGTCTCTTTTCTAAAAATTTTGGGATTTTTGTAATGTCATCTGGCTTTAAAAGACCATTGGTAAAAGTGGGAAATTCATCATTTTTCACATATAGCATGAATATAGGATAGAAAATTGACTGTGATGTGCTTTATGCATTCTAGGAATACTTGTGTTTAAGAATATATAAAACATTCCTTCTTAGGTAAAAGACTGAATAGAATAGTCAATTCTTCCTTTGTTATTCACGCACTCATCTATTCATCAAATTGCTACCTGACCACTTCCTCCATCTTTTCAACTATTTGACATCACCTCAATCACTGCCTTGGTTCAAATAGCAAATCCAATGTTTCCCTCATCATGAAATACTTTGCACATCATTCTAATGGAGATAAGAAAAGAGAGTAGTTGTGAAACATAACTCTACAGCCATTAAACCACAGAGGAAAAAAAATGTTTCTGACATGTTCCACAATAAGGTGAATATCCTCAAAATGACTGAACTATAGACTTAAAATAGTTAAGATCATAGATTGAATATTATGTGTTTAAAATTAGATGTATTAGACAGTAAGATGTGTTGAATTCAGTCTACAACACTGTAAAGGATGACATCTGAAGAAGAAAGACAGATGGCTGAAGAAACTTTTAGAAAAGTACTTTTAAAAAGAGCTGAACTCTCCAGGCACCCAAGTCTTTCCAAGTTGAGAAAAGCTATTCTGTATAAAATAGGACAAAAGTGCTGCACTCCCAGAAGGAGAGGATAGGGAGAGAAAAGACAGTGGGGTGGTAGGAGGTTGACTTGGATATGATTTTACCCCCTCCTCATGATCACACCAAGTGCTGCATGCTGGTGAACTCTTTGGGGAGAAATTTTCAAGGCCATTTCATTAACATTTCTGTACACATCTGAACCGAGGCTGCAACTCAGAGGAGCACTTACACGAGCCATTGAGAAGCAGGGTAGACAAGGTCCTAACTGATGTTTACAATAAAATGGTTGACAAGGCACTTTCCTACTCAAGTCTAATTGGAATCTGTAGTCACTTACATATCAAAAAAGCACTTATTAGCTTTTGTTGCATAGCCTTTGTTGCAGAGGGCCCAAAAAGGCTAAACATGGAAAGGGGTGCCATGGCTGAAGCTTCTAATCCTAGCTACTCAATAGGCTGAGATCTGAGGACTATGGTTCCAAAGCAGCCCATGCAGCAAAGTCCATTAGACTGTTATCTACAATTAACCACCAGAAAACCAGAAATGGCACTGTGGCATGTTTATTTAACATGATGGGGGGGGCACAGGGGAGGGAGGTTGGCCAGACACTGGTGGCTCATGCCTGTAATCCTAGGAGGCTGAGAATCACAGTGCAAAGCCAACCTGGGCAGAAAAGTCTGTGAGACTTATCTGTAGTATACTCAGAAAAAGCCAGAAGTGGTGCTGTAGCTCAAGTGGTAGACCGCTAGCCTTGAACAAAAGACATTCAAGGATAGTGCCCAGGCCCAGACTTCAAGCTCCAGGATTGGCAAAAAGATTTTTTTTTTAATTAAAGAATTTATTAACATTGATTTTTACATCATATTTTAAATGATGTAAAACAAACAAGTGTTCAAGAAGGGAATCTCTATTTACAATCACTGGGACTTAGTATTTAGAACTTAATCAAAATTAGGCTAAGGGTTTGTACGTCATAGAAACATTAATTTATGAAATAAAACATTACATCTAAAGAGTCATAGGTTTTTATGTCTATATAGTTATGTTTATATTTCTATTACCATGTCCATAGCATTGGGTATGCAGTTATTGAGTCCTCGCTCTTGTAGTCTTTGGATTTAATAGCCACATATTAAGGATACCATGCACCTTTTGTTCCTTAGGTCTTGACTTGTCTCACTCCACATGATTTGCTCTAGATTCATCCACTTCCCTGTGAATGCCATTATTTTATCTTATCTGTTGGCTATGTAGAATTCCATTGTGTATATATATATATATATACATATATATACACACACATTTTTTTTTAAAAAAAGGTCATTATATACATTAGCCTTACTTAACATGAGATTCCCAACTTACCTCAGAAACCATTTTCCACCTTCTGCTTCCCAGCCTATGGCTCATTTTTCTCCTGCTTTTACCTCACAGTGGTGATTTTGTTTTGTTTTTGCCTTTGCCCATGCATGCCAAACACACACACGCACACACACACACACACCCCTACCTCTACAAAAACACACAGGGATGTGTTTGCAAAGAGGCAAACAGTAAACAAAGAGGGCCAAAGAGTCAACCACCTCTTAAAATGACCGATGTAAGCAGATGTGACCAGGCTTCTTTACTGAATCAAACTTATTGGAACTATGACACATGAGGATTAAGTAGAAGGCAGTTACCAATCCAGAATACCTGGGGGGAGGAATTGGGGGGAAATGCAGAGGTAGACATGTGACAAATTCAAGCTTTGGGAGAGTGGGGGGAAAAAAGTCTTCTGAAGTCTCCTCCAACTAGGTAATAGTCAAGATTCTGAAATCACTGACTATAAAATTTATATCTGCACAGCCCCAAGGATTCAAATTCCAAAGAGTAGCTAACTTAGAGTGTAACAAGAAGCTTGCATTTATCTTCCAAGGGAACTAAAAGAATGAAACCAACTCTTCAGAGATCTCTCCATCGATCACCTGTTCAACTACCTTAGTCACATACCCCCTTAAACAGAAGATAAAATCTTAAGGATCACAAAGGAAAAAGATCAGTAAACAGAGGGAGGAAATCAAATGATAGTTCTACAATGAGACTCAAAAGAAGCATGACTTTGCTTTGTCTGAAATTGTCTCACTGTCGGAATGTACAGTTATATTTACTCTGCCACTGTGGAATGATTCCAACCTATGGAATTAGGCCAGTTATTCAGCAATCAATGAATTATGGATAAAGAAAACATGGCATATACATACAAGGGAGTATTTATCAGCCATAAATCATGACATTATGGCATTTTTGAGAAAATGGATGGAACTGGAAATCCTCATGTTAAGCGAAGCAAACCAGACTGAGAATGACTCATACAGGGAATCCAGAGCTTCAAAAAGTGAATAAATGATGAGAATATAAAATGAACATTCTGTGGGGGTGAGCCAGCAGGAAAGGGGTAGAGTGAAGACGATCAAAGGGCTTAAATGCATGTGTGTAAATAGAATGGTGATGTTCAAACTCATTTCTTAGAAGAAACTATGGATAACAAGTAATAGAGAGGAATTTGATCAAAGTATCACTTAGGCGTGTACGGAAATAGTACAAGGAAAATCCTTTGTGCAATGAATAGGCACTAATTTTTTAACACTCTTCTTAGGCTAAGCATAGTAGGATGCATCCATTTCCCCATCTAGTCAGGAACCAAGTCAGTAGGATCACTTGAACTCCGGGGGTTTGAGGCCAGCTTGAGCAATGAATCAAGACCCTATCTCAAATAAATGAATGAATAAATCATTTTAGCAGCCCTGAGCTATCAGATGGAAAACAAAAAGATGTTTAGGCTTCACCAACCCTGACCTCCTAATACTTTACAAAATTTCATCCTCCCCAAATTCTGCCAGATTTCATAATCCTAGGAAAGAGAGAACTTCTGATGGGATATTCAGTGAGCAGGGATATTAAATGAGCAGGTACAAAAAAAAGTGATAAAAGGTAACAAGTTGTTCATTCAAAAACAAGGCCACGGACCCCATCCAGAATTGACTCTAATACAAAGTTTGGATCATTTTGCTGACATTATCGATTTGTTAGCATGTGTGTAGCTAATCATCTCAGTGCTTCCCTTATGTGTGCGCTTTGCCATGCAAGCTGATTCTTACCACTGAGAATGCCCCTCCTTCCCAGCACTCCTTCCCAGCACATCGTGATGACTTATTTGCAACTGATTATGCATTGCCTCTGAGCTTAGAAATAGAATGTTGACACTTGGCTTCTTTCACATCCCTTACAGAGAACCTCGCTGTTGATTTCAGGTTTACATGGGGCAATCATTTTCTTTATCATGGCTTCCAATAGAACTTTTTATAAATTAGCTGAATCAAAAAAAAAATTCTGGCAGGGAGAGGGTTAAATTTCCCAGAGGTTGGCTGCTTCTTTCTAGCAAAGGAAAACTAAATTGCATGACCTAGCGTGCAGGTGGAGGGCAAAGTATAATTAGTCTGAAATGGCAAGTCAAAAGTGAAGAAACCTTGAAGGTGAATTTTGTATGGGAGCATTCTTCTATTAAAAGTTGCAAATGCTAGGCACTGGTGGCTCACACCTGCAATTCGACTCAATAGGCTGTGATAGAGGATCGTAGTTCAAAGCCAGCCCAGACAGGAGAGCCCATGCAACTCAAATCTCCAATTAACCACCAGAATATTGAAGTGGAGCTGTGGCTCCAATTGGTAAAGCACTAGCCTTAGGCAGAAAAGCTCAGGGAAAAAAACTCAGGCCCTGAGTTCAAGGCCCACCAGTGACCAAAAAAAAAAAAAAAGATCAAACAAAAGCTGCAAACTCAAACATGTCAACAAGGGGTTGGATTTAACTCTTTGGGTTGCTGGTCTGTTGTACATTGCAGTAAAAAAAAAGTGAATTATAACATGCAAGGAGGATGTGATTTCTTTGCAGAAACTAGCAATCTTCACTGCACTTTCCAGTGCTTCGTGCCACACGAGGACAGCTTGACAGAACAACAAATGGATTCTCTGTATGTCAGCATACGACGCAGTGTTTTGACAGTTCATGGCATATTTTGCAGGTCTACTGAGACCTCCAGGATTGTTTTAAAGGAAGGATTTAAGTCTTGTTTCTATGGAAACCATAACCACTCTGTAAGCCTGTTAAACAAGACACTTTTCGCAATATGGTGTCTTATTCAAGATGCATAGTCTGTGCAAGGCATCATTGATCAATTTTGCACTCTGGATGCAACATCTGCCCAAGAAAATTCTTCAGTCTGAATGAATTCTTGAATGCACAGTAAAAAAAAAAAAAAGAAGGTCAAGTCACAGTACAAACCAGCTTCCCTGGGTGGCTTCGTATGTTGCTGGTTATTAGATGGCTCTCCACTTGAAGGCAAGAGAAATCTGCTACTGATCTGTACCTCCAAACTGGTGAGGCATGTTGCTGGTTATGAGATGGCTCTCCACTTGAAGGCAAGAGAAATCAGCCACTGATCTGTACCTCCAAACTGGTGAGGCATTCATGCTGCTTCATGAGCTCTCCTTTGTATTTCCTTTCATTTCTCACTTAGCTTCCCTGAAAGGAGATTAAGCCACTCCACACTAACTTCCTGTAAGGCTTGAGAAACCAAGTCTTTGCTCGGTCTCTTTGCTCACTGTCCCAGTGAGCTAGATGGTACCATCTGTCACCAGCACCACCCAGGACACAGGTGACAAAAGGCAACTATAATGATTTTGCAACACCCCTATTTTTACTGAGCAATAGCAATGGTACAAGTTCAGGACTTATTTAATGACTACAGCCCTGTAGCAGATTTAGTAACAATGTACAGGGGGAAAAAAAGCCTTGAATGTGGGCAATGTAATACAAACATGGCAGACAAGGGGCTAGGAGTTTGGCCTAGTGGTAGAGTGCTTGCCTAGCATGCACGAAGACCTGGGTTCAATTCCTCTATACCACATATATAGAAAAAAGCCAGAAGTGGGGCTGAGGCTCAAGTGGTAGAGCTTTGGCCTTGAGAAAGCCCAAGGACAGTGCTCAGGCCTTAAGCTCAAGCTGCAGGACTGGCAAAAAATAAAGTAAAAACAAAAATAATATATGTTCTGGGCAGGGAAGGTAGCTTAATGGTAGTGTGCTTGTCTAAAGTGCATGAAGCCCTGGATTCTATTGCTCAGTAGCACATAAACAGAAAAAGCCAGAAGAGATACTGTGGCTCAAGTGGTACAGTGCTAGACTTGAGCAAAAGCAGCTCAGGGACAGTGCCCATGCCATGAGTTCAAGGTCCAGCACTGACAAAAATTTTTTAAAAAAAGAATACACATTACATTCACTCTACAGGCAACGTTCATTTACTTGCTTTTGAGAGTGGGCCTCACTATGTATCCCAGGCTGGCCTGGAACTCCAACTCCTCTTGCTTTCAGTTCCTGAGTGCTGACATTACAGCTGTGCACCACCACACTTGAGTTTTTCAAATGCAAAATTTCTCCATCGTTCATTTGCCATTCCAAAAGTAATTACCCTTTACCTTCAACTCACAATCTAAGTCAGGTTCTACTTGCTGGAGAGGAGCATTTCTATCTAGACATGGTATACAGAAAAGGCTGGCAAATGGCCTTCCCTCTTTATTATAGATATACATTGTATTTAAAACCTCAAATGGGTATCTCAATATTTTCCATTGATTCTCTGCCTTTACGTATTATTTAGCTTCTGGGTTGGCAGACTACCATATGCATGAATAAATGTAATATTTTAAACGTTTTTCAATGGTGTTTCATATCATGATATGTTGCCTGTTCTAGATGTCTATGTCTAGGCACCATAGAGAAAAAAAAGAAAGACTATTGACTCAGACTTTCCCAGAGGAAAAACCTCACAGAAACAGTGATTAGATGTTTAATGCAAGTTTTACAAATTGATTTTATTAAAATTGGCACTGAAACTAGATTTTCTTATAGCTCCTCTAACAATGTATCTTTTTAAGATAGCAAAGCAAATATTTAGTCAAATATCTTGCCATTATTTAGAAATGTCACAACAAGTGGTTTCCGAGGAAGAGAAGGTCTCTTTACAACTCCAATGTCCAGGAAATTTTTCTTATATTTGGCTAGACTAAGAGCTGAACCCAACAGCTGTTTATCTTGAACCTTTTAAAATTCAAGAGCTACTATCTCTTGAATTTTAAATAACATCTAGTGGCTTATTCCCACATTAGAAAACAACTTTAGCTCTCTTGATGTTTTAAATCACAGTGGTTTGGGGGGAATTGTTTTTGTTGTGGTTTTGTTGCATTATTTGGTTGTTTTTTGAATTATTTACCATGTTCAAATAGCAATCTGATGATGATTCCATCTTTGCAAAACGTTTGTTCTTTCTAGAGTTAAAAATAATCTCCTTTCGGGCTGAAATTTCTTAAATGGGGGTTGAGAGATGCTAGTACCGGGGTTTGAACTCAGATTTGTCCAAAGCTGATGCTCTACAACTTTTACCATACTTCCACCTCCCAGCTTTTTGCCAGTTAATTGGAGATAAGAGACTCATGGAATTCTCTGCCCCGTCTAGCTTCAAGCCTCAACCCTCAGGTCTCAGCTTCCCAAACGGCTAAGATAAGAAACGTGACACCACACACTAGCTCTCAGCTCCAGCCACATTAATTTTCATTCTACAGCTTCCCACAGGTCTGTAAGTACTACTTAATACAACTTTCCTCTTGGTCAGATCTTTCAGGTTGTCTACTAACTTGATTCTTTTCCTTGTTGCTGAGCTGCTGGCCCCAGCTGCAAGGAACAGCCATCAGTTTTGCCTCCTTTAGCATCTCTGCCATCAGGTTCCCCATTTCTCATCTTTCTTTAGTCTTCAACAACGCACTTCTTCCAGGATCTTCTCAAAATAGAAAGTTTGGCAGGTATATTTTTGAAATCCTGCATGCCTTCAGCATTCTTATTCTACTTCATACTGGATTCATCATTTTACTTAATATAGAAGTCTGTTGAAAATTGCCTCCTATGGCATCTTAAAAATCTTCTCCATCTGTCTTATACTTCCTATTGGCCTTGAGCACTGTAATACATTCTGATGGCCAATCCTTTGCATGGGATTTTTTTAAATTTTTACTTTTTTCCTCTCTGGAAGATTTCAGAATCTCTTATTACTCTCTTGATAAAGTTCAAGGTGAGCAGATTCAATGGGAGTATTTTCATTCATCAGGGTATTTGGCAGGCATTTTCAATCACCAAAATTCATGTGTTTGACAGTGCTGGTGGTATTATAATACCAGACTTCAAACTCTACTCTAGAGCCATCATAACAAAAACAGCATGGTATTGGCACAAAAATAGACCAGAAGATCAATGGAACAGAAGATCCAGAAATAGAACCACATACCTATAGTCAACTTGTATTTGACAAAGGAGCCAAAGATATACAGTGGAACAAACACAGCCTATTCAATTATTGGTGCTGGCAAAGCTGGGCAGCCACATGCAGAAAACTAAACATTGACCCTAGCCTTTCACCATGCACAAGCATTAACTCAAAGTGGATCAAGACCTCAATGTCAGACCGGAAACTGTGAAACTGCTACATGATAGAGTAGGAGAGACACTGGAACTCATAAGCACAGGCAAAAGATTCCTGAACAGAATCCCAGGGTCACAACAGATTGGAGAGAGACTCGACAAATGGGACTACCTAAAAATAAAAAGTTTCTGCACAGATAAAAGCATAGCCACAAAAGTAGAGAGACAACCAACCAACTGGGAAAAGATATTTACCAATAATACAGCTGACAAATGCTTAATATTCAATATCTACAGGGAACTCAAGAAACTAATTTCCCCCCCCGCAAACCCAACAAAGCATTCACTAAATGGGCAAGGGAACTAAAGAGACTTATCAAAAGAAGAGATTAAAATGGCAGAAAAGCATATGAGAAAATGTTCATCATCCATGGTCATAAAGGAAATGCAAATAAAAACAACCCTAAGATACCACCTTACTTCAACAAGAATAGCCAAGATTTTGAACTCAGACAATGACAGTTGCTGGCGGGGTTGTGGAGAAAAAGGAACCCTACTACATTGCTGGTGGGAATGTAAACTAGTTCAGCCACTCTGGAAAGCAGTGTGGAGGTTTCTTAAAGAACTGAAAATTGACCTTCCCTACGATCCCACCATACCACTTCTGGGCATCTACCCTGAGCATCATAATCCAAGATATGATAAGGACACCTGCTCAGCTATGTTCATCTCTGCACTGTTCACAATAGCCAGGTGATGGAAACAATCCAGGTTCTAACCAGGTTCCCTACTGTAGATGAATGGATACATAAAGTGTGATATATATATATATATATACACAATGGAATTCTACCTAGCCAACAGACAAGATAAAATAATGGCATTCGCAGGGAAGTGGATGAATCTAGAGAGAATCATGTTGAGTGAGACAAGTCAAGACCAAAGGAACAAAAGGCGCATGGTATCCTTAATATGTGGTGATTAGATCCAAACAGTACAAGAGCAAGGACTCAATATTTGCATACCCAATGCTATGGACATGGTACGGGAAATATAAACACAACTACATAGACATAAAAACTTATGACTCTATAGACAATGTTTTATTGCATAGATTAGTATGTATCTATGATGTACAAACCCTTAGATTTGAGAACATAATCAAAATTAGGCTAAGTGCCAGTGATTGTATATAGAGATTCCCTTCTTGAATACTTGTTTGTTAAACAAGTCATTTGAAATATGGTGTAAAAAAATCAATGAATATTTTTTTTTATTGCCAGTCCTGGGTTTGAGCTCAGGGTCTGAGCACTGTCCTTGGACTTTCTCAAGGTTAGAGCTCGATCACTTGAGCCTCAGCACCATTTCTGGCTTTTTTTTTCTATATATGTGGTACCAAGGAATTGAACCTGGGTCTTCGTGCATGCTAGGCAAGCACTCTACCACTAGGCCAAACTCCCGGCCCTCAATGAATATTTTTTAAAGAATTTATTAACATGTGTTTGAGAACTGCAAGTATGGTCTAGTGGTAGAATATTGGGGTTCAAAGCCAGCGTGGGCAGGGAAGTGCATGAAACTCTTAGCTCCAATTCTGGAGTTGTAACTCAAATGGTAGAGCACTAGGCTTGAGCACAAAAGCTCAAGGACAGTGCTCCAACTCTGAGTTCTCGCCCTAGGGCTGGCACATACACACATACACACACACATATATACACACATACACATAAACACACACAACTCTGCTTCATCACCACATCTAAACCCTTCCTCTTGCACATCACATTTTCACTGTGCAATACCACGCCTGTGTCACATGCACACACAGCTTGAATTTTTCTCTCCTGAAAAGCCTGATAACTCACACCTGTAATCCTAGCTACTCTGGAGGCTGAGATCTGAGGACTGCAGTTTGAAGTCAATTCGGGCAGAAAAGTACCTGTGAGACTCTTATCTTCAATTAACTACTCAAAAACTAGAAGTGGTGCTGTGGTTCAAAGTGGTAGAGCTCAAGAGCACCCAGGCTGAGTTCAAGCACCACCACCACAACAACAAAAATGAAATGGGCTGGAATGTAGCTCATTGGCAAAGCACATGCAAGGTCCTGAGTTTGCTCCCCAGTACCAAAAAAGAAAAGGGGAAAAAATGAAGCTAATTCTAAGAGAATTGTTTTGCACTTTTACATTACCTTTAAGTAGCTGTACGAAGGAGCTTCAGCTCATTGTGTCAGTTTGTAAGTCTGATGCATCTGGATCAATATCACCCTTTCATGGATAAGGACACCTGCACATGCAGGTTCACTGCTGCACTCTTCACAATAGCCAACAAGATGCCCCCCCAGAAATGAGTGGGTCCAAAAAATCTGGTACCTCTACACAATGGAATTTTACCCATAGAAATACAGTATGTCATTTGCAGAAAAAGGAATGGAACTGAAACAAATCATGTTAACTGAGGTAAGCCAAGATCAGAAAAACAAACAGACATGCTCTCTAAGATGCAGAAGTTAAGACTAAAACACACTGGAATATGGCAAATTCGACAGGATACTAAATATTCATATACAGTGAGACTAAAGGAAGAGAGCCTTAGAAAAATCAAAGGTGCAATGCCTAATTATATAAAATAATATGCATACTGAAAAGAACTCCAAAGGTATAGGAACAGAAGACTTTTTAATCTGTTTTTACTTTTGCTGACGAGTCTGTATTCTTTACCTTCTATACAATGTAATCATGTGCACACCTGTGTGAGGCACACAGGATCTGAGGGAACAGGGTAGAAACGTGCAGCAGTGCAATGCCCTGACATTGATACAACTCACAGGGAGAGAGAGGAGGGAGGAAATGGGAGAGAATGAGTGAATAGATGACACTGTATGAAAGGAAATGTCCTCATTACTTGATTCATGTAAATGTGACCTTTCTCTCTATCACCTCCGTAATAAAGGAACTTCTGAAGACAGAAAGCATCGCCCATTTCATCATCTCCCCCCATTTCTCCCAACACCACCCATCTTTGAGTTATCTGGTTCTATTTTCCCATGTAAAGTCACATAGAAAAGTGAGAACAAATGAATGCTGACATAAGGCTAAGTTTAACATAAAACTGGTTTAAGCCACTAAGTAGTAAGAGTAGGGGCTCTGAGTTTAATTCTCTACAGAAAAATTTAAAAAAAAACATCTTCTTGGAACTGTCCTATCTCATCAGGTTTCTATGTCTTTGTCCAGTCTGGGGGCTTGAACTCAAGGCTTGGGCACTGTTCTTGAACACTTTTTGCTCAAGGCTAGCACTCTACTTGAGCCACAACACCACTTCCAGCTTTTTCTGCATATGTGGTACCAAGGAATCCAACCCAGGCTTAGTGCATGCTAGGCTAACACTCTACTACTAGGCCACACTCCTGTTCAATCAGTTACACAAAGTTCAATGTCTTAACAGCTCCAAGAACCTTGAAGGAAGACCCACTAGACAACATGAAAATTTCACACACACCCCAAAGTCACCTTTTTAATCCTTACTTCCATCCATGCCCATCTACCAAAGTTTGCTACAAACTCACCAGTGGTGGAACAAGTTGGGTTTATTTCTCATTGGAGTCAAGGAGAACACATAATATGGAGAGCCACTGTGTACTTCAGCAAGAGAGTATGAGGAAGACCTACCACCGGGTGAGGCCCTTGGGTGAAAGATTCATAGTGGACGTCAGAGAGCCACGATTCACCCTCTGCTAAGCACTGTTAGACAGCAGGGGCCATTGGGTACACAAAGGGAGGCTACTTATGGAAGAGAAATAATGAAGTTGTCCTGGCTGGGGAATCAGTGATCACTCATTTGGGCTGTCAAAATGGTATGTGGTATTTTGGTGAATGGCACAGTGACCTTGTTTTTAATCTGTTTTTTTTTTTTTCAAAGAATGCTCCTTTTGTCTCATTTTATCTGAGTAACCTTGATCTCATTTATCTCAGATGACCTTGTCTGAAGTTGTTAGTCTGTGAGATTGTTTTTATCTATTAGAAGAATAATATGGCCTCACTGTAAATGTCAGGACATCTTATGAATGCCATAGGCTTAAAAAAAAAGTTGGAAGAAAGAAAGAAAACTTAGTATCTTAAATAAATGACTGGACAGAATAAATCTGAAGGATGTAATGCTACATTCCTCACACGCAGGCACTATGAAGCAGTTTAAAAACCTGCAGTGAGAGTGAGCGAGTGATTGAGAGAGGAGGGGGAGGGAGAATGCTGGTAGTGGGCCGTGAATCAAGGCCAGGGCACTGTCTCTTTCACTCAAGGCTGGTACTCCACCACTCCAGCCATAGCTCCACTTCCAGCTTTTTGGTGGTTAATTGGATAGGAGTGAGTCTCACATACTTTCCTGCCCACAGTTAACTTTGAACCACCATCCTCAGAGTAGCTAGGATTACAGATGTGAGCCACTTCTCTCTTCACCAAGAATCAGTATCCTACCACCCCAAGAAAAATCCATCCTGGCAGCAAGAATGAAAGTGAGCATGACAAACATTTTGGAAACCTATTCATATTCCCAATTTACAGACAGGGAAAATGAAGCACAGTACACAAACTGAAGGCTCTTCCTAAATACATTTATGTTAAAAGGATTCAACCAGCCTTATTAAGTCAAGATATTTAATAGGCAAGAGTTATTTTAATTGGCTTGCTTGCATTGTTAACTTCATTATTGTCTCACCGAATACTTGTAAGAGACTTCATGAAAACAGGTACGTTCTTTTTGATATATCAGCTGGTATATTTTATTAGTGTTTATTTACAGAGGGTTTTGTAGTGATACTTCCACATGCCCATATAATGTACTTTGATCAAATTCACCCCTCTTTTGCTTTCTTGTCCCCCTCCTTCATTTTAAACCAGTTTCAATGCGTTTTGTCATTCTATTTTCCCACAGGCATATAAAGTATGTCAATTATAATCATCATCCTATTAAACCTCTCCTTACACTTAACGGCACGCACACGCTCACTCTCACACACACACACACCACACACACCCATCATTCCACTGATTCTTTGCCTCCAAATGTTCCCCTCGTCCTTTTATTTTTCGTCTAGATTCCACAGAAGAGAGGATATGAGAGTTTGTCTTTCTCCTCCTATCCTACTTGGTTTAACACAATTTCCATCCACCCATTTCCCCACACAACCCAATTCTTCACCGTGACTGTAGCTTCTGAAATTTCATCACAGAGCATTTGCTCCCAGTGTCAAATGGTTTCTCATCTTGAAAGGACTTCATCCTGAAGAATGCACACTCACACTGACACCCTCGAGTGTGTAACAAATGAAGGTGGAAGGCAGAGAGCTCTCAGAGGTGACAGGGCCTTGATGCGCTCACTTAAGAACTTGACCCTCGCCACCGTCAGTCCCTCACTCTGTCTGAGGTCAAGTGGACAGGGTAGAATGCTGGCTTAGCACAAGATGTCTGGACACAAAGCTACCCGAGTTTCAACCCTAGCTTGGTTGTTTTGTTCAGATCATGTAGTGCTGCATAATGAATGACTTTACAATCATCTCATTCAGGTTTGAGAGAGCAATGGAGGGATGAGACCCACCAGGGTACAGCTGTATACATGGATGGGTATCATTAATATCTACTCTAGTCTGTACGTTTTTTTTTTTCTTGTCAGTTGTGGGGCTTGAACTCAGGGCCTGAGTGCTGTCCCTGAGCTTTTGTACTCAAGACCAGAGCTCTACCACTTTGAGCCACAGTGCCACTTCTGGTTTTTCTGGTGGTTGAGAAATGAATCTCACTGACTTTCCAGCCTGGGCTGGCATTGAACGAAGATCCTCAGATCTCAGCCTCCAGAATAGCTAGGATTACAGGTGTGAGCAACTGGAACCCAGCTCGTTTATAAAATTTTTAAGTATATTATTTCACTGAATCCATCATCTGGGTAAAATCTACAAGCAAATAGCTAAGGGATAAGGAGAGAAGAATGAAGAGGATAATTTTCATTAAGTTGTGTATATATTTACAAGGGTATTTATAATTAAGTGTAATTGACATGACTATTACTTCAATAAGTATGCAGATATCTTGTCAAAACATATGACATCTATTTTGAGGCGGGGGAGGATTTGGTCGTGGGGCTGGAACTCAGGGCTTGGGCACCATCCCTGAGCTTTTCTGCTCAAAGCTAGTACCCTACTAGTTTTAACCACAGCTTCACTGCTGGTTTTTTGATGGTTAATTGAAGATACAGAGTCTCATGGACACAGGTTTTGAACCTCAATCCTCAGATCTCCACCACTGGAGTAGCTAGAATTACAGGCATGAGCCACCGGCACCAGACTATGACATCAGTTTTGTGTACAAAATAGCACGGTCTCCAAGAAGGAGAGCTTTCCATCAACAGCAGCTGCAGTTGTCAGGGTGAGGATGCTACAAGTGGAGGAGAGATAGGATAGCCCCAACACACACACACACAGAGTCAGAAAGGCAAAAATAAGGAGAGATAGCTGGGTGCGGTGGCTCACACCTATAATCCTAGCTACTCTGGAGGCTGAGATCTGAGGATTGCACTTCAAAACCAGCCCTGGCACTAAAGTCTATGAGACCCTTATCTCCAATTAACCACCATAATACCAGAAGTGGCGCTGTGGCTCCAGGGGTAGGGCAGTAGCCTTGAGCTGAAGAGCTCAGGGACAGCGGCCAGGCCCAGAGTTCAAGGCCCACAACTGACCCAAAAAAAAAAGTACAAAGAGACATGGATCAAGATATATTTTATTCATAAACTGCTTTGTTAAGCGACATGTCCTTTGTATGATTATTTCAAGACAATTAAAGCAAAGGCAGGAGACTCCAAAATATAACTTTAAAGTCTTCGGGGTATAGCCTTCCACACCCCGATTATGGTTCCTATTTTTTGGATCTGTTTGGGGTTTTTTTTGCATGCTTTTCCCATTTGGTAGCACAAGTTTTGCTCCAGGATTCCAGATGGGATCACAACATAGGCTATGTAGTTTAAGATTTGCAGAGCGAGTGCTATTTCCATTTCCAGCCTGAAAACAGTCCCTGCAGGTTTCTAGTGCAAATTCAAGTTCTAGACATCCCAGGCCTGACACAACTATATAATAAAGCATGTGTGTTTTCTTCAACTTCCACAAAAGTTTCAACAAATGAGAATAATTAGGACTGCAAAGGAGTCCCATTCTCCCACACTATTTTACCAAATGAGATTTCAAACTTCCCTCCAAAAAAAAAAAAACTCAATACCATAGATCATGTGAGATCATATATATCTCAGTACTTGACTCTACAATGGAAAACTAAAGATTGCTTCTAGCTCCCGACCACCACAGCCAGGTCTTGAACTCAGGACCTGGGCATTGCTCCTGAGCCCTTTCACTCAAGGCTAGTGCTCCACCAGTTGAACCATAGTACCATTTCCAGCTTTTGAGTGGTTAATTAAAGAGTCACATGGGGGCTTTCCTGCCCAGACTGGCTTCAAACTGCCACCTTCAGATCTCAGTCTACTTAGGAGCGAGGATTCCAGACATGAGCTGGGTGCTGGAGGCTCACTTCTTTTTATCTTGAAAACAATTCACTTCTGTTTAAAAGGTAATATATGCCTGCCTTTGCTCCTTCCTTTCCCAACACTCCTTTCCACCCTCTCACCTCCTGGAATTCTTTTTCCCCAACCACATCCTATTTCTTCTGTCTCATCTCAGGGGCAGAAGTTGAAGCTTTCTGCCTCCTGCTTAGTAGGGCCAACATTTCAAGTACTGGGCAAGGAGCTGCTTGGGAGCAAGAGAGAAGAGCAAGAGAGTGGAAGCCCAGGCACTAGCTGGCTGTATTTGTTAGGGACAAAATGGGGTTGGACTGGGTTTCCCCAAACACTGATTTGTTTCAAGTTGTATTGTGCTCAGCACAGTACTGGCATGGGATGGAAAATTGCAGGACATGGGACACGAACCACACACATGAAACAGAACACACATGAAATAGAAACTGGGCACCGCTGGTTCACCCTTATCATCTGTGCTACTCAGGAGGCTGGGATCTGGAGACTGGAGGTTGAAAGCCAGACTAGGCAGAAAAATCCATGAGATTGTCTCCAAAATAAACAGGAAACAAATACATAGCTGGATGGGGTCGAGCAGTACAGAGGGAAGGGGCAGAAACCACCACCATCCAGGCAAAAATCACACACACACACACACACACACACACACACACACACACACACACACACACACACACACACACACACACACACACACACACACACACACACACACACACACACACACACACACACACACACACACACACACACACACACACACACACACACACACACACACACACACGATCCAAACCATTATGACTGAAGTCCAGTGACTTCATAACACTTGATAATGGCACAAAAGACTCTTGTTTCATTATGTTCTTCTCAAGTAGAAAGAAATAGTTACATAGTAAACTGGGAAGATGGCACAAGATTCTTAGATTATCTTAATGGATGTTTTTACCTTTGGTGATAAAAAAAAAAAGTTCAAAACTCAAGATACATGAGATTACCAACAGATCATCTTTAGGTGACTCTGCAAGAGATGGAGTCAAATTGCTAGCTACGTAAGCTGACTTGTAATTTCTCTGTGAATGGCAAGTACCAAGAGACTCTTTCTCTGAAGATGGACCCTTTCATTGGCCCTTCATCCTCAGTCTATCTTCTCCCCATCTCTCTTGTCAAGTGCCTAGTGATCCATACACAAGCACTTCAGAGGAACTCATTTGGCACGGCCAAGAATTATTTTCCAATTCAAATTACAAGCCCTCTCTAGTCTTCTATTCTGATTATGGTCCAACCTTTTCAGACTGCAGTAGTTTTTCCAAGTAACAAATACCAGAACAAAAACAAAAAGGGGCATCTGAACATTTTCCTTTGGACTTCATGTTTCTAAATCCTCGTTTTTAAGTGTTTTTCTCTTTCCAAAGCCTCAGGATAAGGAAGAATCAAATTGTCTCAATTTGGCATTTATCATGCACTGGCAGCCTGACCTAGTGCCTTTATTTAGTGTCCCCAAATCCTCTGAGTCCTTGCAGAACAAAATACAAGATGAAAACCCATCCGCAGGACACTCACCATCCATACGCCTAGAAGAATGGATTTCAATATAGACATGGGCTCAGATTTACAAAAATATAACCAAATTCTCTTATAATTGGATGTTGTTTGCTTCCAAGCTTTTTTCACTGATGGCAGAAAAATCAAATCTGGCTACTCCAAGTAAAATCCAGTTATCTCTACTTTAAAACTCAAAATGACTCTGCCTGGCACGACTGGTCAGTTCATTTAAGATTCCTAATGGCTCTTTCATTTTGCCTTTTCTTCCTCTAGGGATATAACTAGCTCATGAGGTGAGAGAGGAGAGGTTTTCCATCATGGTGGAACCCTGGGAAAAGTGCCTTAGTGTAGCAAGAATGGCAGAGGCCCAGAAAGCCCTGGTGCCCAACACATTCTCCCATTGCCTCTGCCTCCACTGTCTGCAGCCCAGCCTATGTGAGTCCCTTAGCCTTCTTTGCCCATCCCAGCCCCACCATGAGCCTGTGTGAGCTTGCTCATTCCCTCTCCCTCCCTTCCTTCCTCTTCCTCGCTTGCCAGCCCTCTCATGAATGTCATGAGGTAGAGTAGATGAGGGTACTCTCTCCATGAAGCCAGGCTGGACACCATGAGAGCCTTCACAGGCTCTCCCCCCACCCCACACCTAGTTCCAACCAGGTCTTCAAGACATCTTTGGGGCAAAGTTCTTATCTCCAGGATAGCAGCTGCTGGGGTGATGATAGTTTATGAGCAAGGCCATACACATATGACCTCCAGTGAAGCACCAACTCTACTCAATTTCAGGCAGGAAATGGAGCCTTGGTCCTGTAATGGTTGCTGATACCCAAGCCTACCAGGAACTTCTAAGAAACCCGTGTTCATTAACGAGACTCTGACTTGTCCCTCCAGCCTTTCTTCCATCTCCCCATTTAGCAGATCAACTTTGGCTCTTATCAAGTGTAGTTCACTCAAGTGTATCATGAAGGCTTAAAGTAGTAGATTCAATATATAGGTAGTGTGTGTGTGTGTGTGTGTGTGTGTGTATGTGTGTGTGTGGTTTTCGTCTTTGTCTTTTGGTCATCCAGTAGGCTTGAACTCAGGGCCTGCGCACTGCCCTAGCTTTAAGATATTCCTGCTCGACCACTTAGAGGCACAGCAGCATTTCTACTTTTCTGGTGGTTCATTAGAGATAAAGAGTCTCAGAGACTTTCCTTCCTGGAATGGCATTAAACTGAAATCCTCTCATCTCTGCCTCCAGAGTAATTAGGATTACAGGCATGAGCCACGGGCACCACATAATTTTTTTAATATCCTCAAAGAAAATTCTTCAACATCTTGTGGAAGAGGGTTGGAATATCTAACATGCAAAGTAGGTTATGCCATCATTAGCAATTCCTTAATGCTCTCCATCATTCCTGGTTCATCACCACAGTGCCCTTCACAAAGCCCCTCTCTCTCTCTCTCTCTCTCTCTCTCTCTCTCTCTCTCTCTCTCACACACACACACACACACACACACACACACACAGTCATCAGTCAGCTTCCCCGTTCTATGATAAAATGCCCTAGAGAAAACTTGAAGGGGAAAAGGCTTATTACGGTTGTGGTTTCAGAGGCGTCCCTCTGTGGTTGGCTGGTTCCATGGCTTTGGGCCTGAAGTCCATTAGAGTATCATAGAGAAGGAACAAGTCATAGAGGAAGCTGCTCTTGGCAGCTGGGAAACAGAGGTTGTGGGGCCCAGGGTCCCAAAATATCCTGCAAAAGCAGGCCTCTCATTCAGCTATGAACTCAATGAACGGAATCATCAATAGGTTAACACCTAAAGACCCAGTCACCTCTCATGGCCCTACATCTGCACATTACTGGATCTGGGATCAAACTTTCAATGTATCACTCTTTCAGGAAAATTTCATACCAAGGCATAACAGATGGTGCCTAGCTTCTCATTAGCAAAGCCCTGGATCGCTAACCTCTTTTACCCTTAGAGTACTTATTTGTCCCCATATGGAATCTGCTTAAGAACCCTTGAATTATAACAATTCCTCAAGAATCGCAATCGCAAGTATTGTTGAGAATCAATTTCACAGTCGTGATACATCTCAATGTCAATATTTGGACTTTCCATTTTGTAAAATCCAGCCCAATTCTCCCTTTAGCTTTAGGTCTTCCAGTGAACCATTTATTTAGAGCTTCAGACTAATAAATATTTGATTCAATTCTACTTATAGATCATCTACTGAAGACAGAGCAACCAAAATTCCTTTGAAGATCAAAGTCAACAGTGAGTGCTGTTAGGGACTTATAATTTTCTGAAACAGAGCACGGTGAGGTGTGTTTTTAGGGAAGTTGTGGAGCCCTTCAATTGGTAATTAGCATGGAGTCTTTATACTCCACATGTTCACAAGGGTTCTAGCCCCCGGAGAACACATCACCACTGATAGACAAGAATTGCAGGCACTGACTGTGTTAATTGGCCTGGCAAGTGCCTGAGAATCTCAGAGGACAGGATTGGCCTGGCCTAGAAATTACAGCTCAGATACGAGAACTAATGAGAGATCTTCAACTTTATAAACTCCTGACACTATACCTGGGAGACACTTCTGGAGACAACTTGGCCGCAGATCAAACCCAATCCGTCTCCACATCCAGCTGTGCAAATGTAGTTGAGAGCCAAACACAGAATGAAGAAAAAGACTGAAAAAAAAAAAAAACAAATTCTTTCTTCTACCATATGCCCTCAAAGAAAAAAAAATAGTATTCAATAATACTCCAAAATGTCATATACCTATTTTCACAAAATACAATTGAATAGGGAAATATTCAGTACAATATAATCTTTGCAGGATAAGGAAATCACAAGTCTCTCTCTCCAAGAGTGCAGTCACACTTAAGAAACAGGGGTTTAGGAGGGATCACCTCTACACTGTTGGTGGGAGTGCAAACTGGTTCAACCACTATGGAAAGCAGTACGGCAGATCCTCAAAAGACTAAACATAGAGCTCCCCTATGACCCAGCAATTCCACTACTTGGCATTCACCCAATCGTCCAGAAACAAGGACATACTAAATCCACTAGAACAACGATGTTCATTGCAGCACTATTTACCATAGCAAAGATATGGAACCAACCCAGATGTCCCTCAGTTGATGAGTGGATCAACAAGATGTGGTATTTATAAACAATGGAATTCTATGCTGCTGTCAGAAAGAATGACATCACCCCATTTGTAAGGAAATGGAAAGATTTAGAAAACATATTAAGTGAAGTAAGCCATACTCAAAGGAACATAGGCTCAATGGTTTCCCTCATTTGTCATAATCAGTAGAAACCTTGGGCTCTCCTAGCAGAGATTTACAATAGAGCAAAACCTAGATACATAAGGCCATATAGTAGGACGCTAACTGAAAGGACCTCCAGGAAAAGCTATATAATGAGTGATTGTTGTCCTTAATGTACTATGTTATCTCTCATCTCTTTTTCTGTCCTTTGATTATCTCATATTGTTACAATATTTCACCTTGTTATCTGATATATTGGATAGATGATTTGGTTATCTGAAATCAGATAGGGAAGGGCGGAAAACAAGATGAGGGGCAGGGGTGGGTGGAGGGAAATGGGGACCAAGACATGAGAAAGGGTATCAATGTATGTGAAGTAATGCACCCTCTATTTGGTGAATATAATGTAACTTTTATTAATTACAATATAAAATATATGAAAAAAACTAACTTCGAATGAAAAAGGAAAGGTATTTCCTAATGTAATTTTAAGTTTCACCAATAAACTGATCATTTACTTTTTAAGAGACAAAAAAAAAAAAGAAATGAAACAGCGGCTTGAAACAGAATGATAGAGTAGTAACTTGTGTGGGAAATTTCTTTCACCTGCCATCAGTAGACAATGTCATTATGGTGGTTTGGCCCAGGAGACATCTCTGAAAACGATAGTCTACCATTTCCTTCTGCTGGTCTCCAACAAAACTGAGGCTCTGATCCTGACCCACTGTTCCTCTCTTCCCATACTCTCCTTATCACTTCTCATACTCATGCATTATCATGTGTATACTGATCAACTCCCATCTGTATCTCTAGCCCCAACTGTCCATGAACTTCAGATTTACTCATTCTTCAGATTTACTCATTGAACCATCTATGAGACACAGTCATTGGAAGGCCCACAAACATTTCAAAATGAATACTGGCCAAATTGGATCTCCTAGAACCTATCAACAATCTCGCATAGTCTCAGCCCAAACTCATCCCATCTCAGTACTTCCACCCTCTACCTAGTTACCAACTGCAATACTGAACCCATCCTAGCCCAATCCATCCCCTTGCATAGTTCATCAACTGCCAAACTCTCATTTAATAGTGATCATTCTTGAGTCTGACCTATTACCATTGGTTCTGGGATCCTCCTTAAGCCTTCAGCAACTAAAAACAAGTTTCCTAACAGATCTACTGTTGAATCCTTAAACCCATCTCCCACAGAGTGATCCATGGAAAGTCAATATCTGACATCCCTGCTTTCAGATCCATGCTTCTCTAGTTTGTCCAGTTTAGAAATGGAGAGTCCCAAAAAAGTGGCAATGTGTGGACTTCCACTGAACAGGAAGTTCCAAGGGCTCTGGCAATAAAAACTAACCTGTTTTGAAGAGTCACATTGAAGCTGATATGTAAATGTTAGGTCGGATTTGGTGAGGTTAACATGAGAAAGAAAAACATTCCAGCACAGTGGTGGTAGCTGCATTGGTGCAACGTCACCATCACGGGGGAAGAAAAAAAATGAACAGAGTGACATGTGGTACATCTGAATTGTTAATTTTGCAGCCAGGCACCAGTGGTTCACACCTGTAATCCTAGCTACTCAGGAGGCTGAGATCTGAGGATGGTGAGTCAAAGCCCCTTAACGAGGGCTTTATGGGTATAGAAAGCTCCACTTGGGGCAAAGTTTTGGAGGTCAGAGGACACTGTAGATGGACAAAATCACAGCACTCGCTGGTGAGACAGAGCAGGGGATCACGAAGTCCTTTGAGGTAGGCCCTAACTTCTTTCTCCTCTCTGCGATAAAACCACACTCCCCACTCTCTAGGCACTCTTGGCCTGGCCCCCCTTTAATTTACAGTGTGCTCCCCAGTGCTCCATTAGCCCAACCCCCATCCTCAGCTTCTCTTCTGATACACCAGCTCCATAGGACAGCAATCGTCAGGCCATATCTTCAGGTACAAAATCGCTTCCCGTATGATGACAGATTTATTGCAGGCAAAGACAAAGGTTCTATAAACTTCAATTAGGGCCAGACAGAAATTCTCCCTGAAAAGCTTAATAATAGTTAGGCAGAACTATGAGTCATTCAAACTCAGTATTGTGGGAAGTTTCATTAGAGATTTCTTTCTTCTCGCAGTGACAAGTATAACAAAAGCCTATGAAATTAATGACAGTAATCTGCAGAGCCGGGGAACTTTACTTCTCTTTGACTAACAGATGTGGTCAGGTTGTCCTGTGGGAGCCTGAGGTGTGAGGTGTGCCTTGCACGCTGCCTTTCAAGTACTTTAAGGCTGTGTCTGCTGGCATGATATGAATAGGACCAGCCTGCAGCCATCTCAAGGACATTGATTTCTAGAAAGTGAAGAAGGCTTCTCCCAGACCACAGCAACATACACAGCCGAGCAGGCTGTATACCACGGCAAAGCCATGGGCCTCCATCCTGTGTAGAAGTGGCCATTCCTCATGATACTGGGAAAACCTGTGCCAGCACACGCACGCTTTCTGCCAAAGGACAAGCTACAGTGAAAAGTCTTGCCAGGACAATGGTAGTTCACACCCGTCACCCTAGCTACTCAAGAAGCCTAGATCATAGGATTGAGGCTCAAAGCCAGCCTGGGCTGCAAAGTCTGTGAGACTCTTATTTCCAAGTAATTACTTAGAAACTCAAAGTGGAGCTGCGACTCAAGTGGTAGAGCATTAGGTTTGAGCAAAATAGCTCAAGGACAGCACCCAAGGCACTAAGTTCAAACCCCGTGTAGGGACATGGAGAAAGGGAGAGAGGGAAAGGGGAGAGAGGGAAAGGGGAGGGAAGAAGAAAAAGGAGGGAAGAAGAAAAAGGAGGGAAGAAGAAAAAGGAGGGAAGAAGAAAAAGGAGGGAAGAAGAAAAAGGAGGGAAGAAGAAAAAGGAGGGAAGAAGAAAAAGGAGGGAAGAAGAAAAAGGAGGGAAGAAGAAAAAGGAGGGAAGAAGAAAAAGGAGGGAAGAAGAAAAAGGAGGGAAGAAGAAAAAGGAGGGAAGAAGAAAAAGGAGGGAAGAAGAAAAAGGAGGGAAGAAGAAAAAGGAGGGAAGAAGAAAAAGGAGGGAAGAAGAAAAAGGAGGGAAGAAGAAAAAGGAGGGAAGAAAAAGGAGGGAAGAAAAAGGAGGGAAGAAAAAGGAGGGAAGAAAAAGGAGGGAAGAAAAAAGGAGGGAAGAAAAAAGGATCGGAGAGGAGGACAGGGGAGTCTAAAGGGTATGACTTTATCTAGTTCATTTTCTCTTGGTGGGGGGTGGGGAGGACTATGGCCTACTGACCAAGCGTAGATAGTTGGATCATGAAAGATTTGGACAGAAGATAATTATAGGAATTGTTTGTTAAACTTGTCATTTAAAATATGATGTAAACATAAGCCATATAATTAATCATTGTTGTTCTTAAGGTACTATGTTATCTCTCATCACTTCTACTGTCCCTTGGTTATCTCGTATTGTTACACTATCTCACTTTGTTACCTGATATATTGGATATATTTGTATTTGGCTATCTGAAATTGGATAGGGAACAGGGGAAAACAAGATGAGGGGTGGGGGAGGGGGGAAGGGAAATGGGGACCATGACATGTGAAAGGGTATCAATGTGTGGGAATTAAGGCACCATTTATCTGGCAAATATCATGTAACTCTTCTATTAATTACAATAAAAAATATATTTCAAAAAAGGAAGATAATTATAGGGAGTTTTCAGGGTGCAGTTTTCTGCTTTTCCTGCACTCATTTGCCAGAACCCTAGCTATGGATTCATATGAAGACAGAAAGCTGGGACAATGAAAAGAATGAGAAGAAGGGGATTCACTAGAGCGCGAGCTGGTTCCCCAACCAATACACCTCCAAAATCCTCAAGACAGAGCCATCAAACTTTGTAATTCTTTACATTTATAATAGAATGTGTATATGTATGCCCATACTAATTTATATAGAAAATTCTGTATTTTCCAAGTTCAAAAAAATTCAGAGAGTAAATGACCATTTATAGGAAAGAAGCCCTCATGGTTCCAATCACTCTTTTGGTTTTATTTTTGCCATTCCTGGGACTTCAACTCAGGGCCTGAGTACTGTCCTTGGACTTTCTCAATGCTAGCACTCTACCACTTGAGCCACAGCACCACTTCCAGCTTTTTTCTAAGTATGAGGTACCAAGGAATCAAACCCTGGGCTTTGTGTATGCTAGGCAAGCACTCTACCACTATGCCATGCTCCCAGCCTCTCCCAATCACTCTTAATGGCCCTATCTCTTAAAATCATTTTGCCATTCTCACACCTGTAACCCTAGCTACTCAAGAGACTGAGATCTGAAGATAGAGGTTCAAAGCCAGACCAGGCATAGAAGTCCACGAGACTCTTATCTCCAATTAACCACCAGAAAGCCAGAAGTAGCACTGTGTCTCAAAGTGGTAGAGGACAAATTCAGGGACAGTGCCCAGGCCCAGGGTTCAAGCCCCCTGATCAACCAAAAATAAAAAAATGTACTTTCTCAGAGTATTAAATTCTACAGAGTTTGACTTTTCTCTTACTGAGAAGGGCACCAAATAAAACAAGACAAAAAGATGCTGACTGCTGACTTTACTACAACGGGCCAAAGTTTCTAATTTTTAAAAGATTAGCACACTATATCAGTCTCTGGCGTCCTTGAAAAGACTTTCTTTGAACCAAGAAATAATAATTTGCTTCACTGGGAAACAAAATGAACCGTGCAAATGGAAATTGTGAGTTACTCATTTGTAGACTAATTGGGGAAGAAAACAGAGTCTGCAATTGAATGAGCATCTGCTTAAAAACAGAGTGGCTGTGTGCGAGCCAAGTGTGTTTTCCTTCCTTTTTTATTTTTTTAAGTAACATTTCTCCCCTGGCTGTTTAAGTAGATGAAATCCAACTATAAATCCAGTAGCAGCTTTCCTTATTGCTAGTAAGACCCAATGGAACGAAAGCATCTAAGCTTCTTAAATTTAAGAGATCCCTGGGACTTTGCTTCCATCAGTACTTATTTGTGAGTCTACATTTGTGATGGATTATTGTCTCCATCTCCCTGCCTTTAAAGGAAGAATGTGCTGTCATCAGAAACCCTAATGCCATTTTAAATCTGCCCACCTTCCTCTGCTTTCCTTCCTCCCCCCTTCACTCCAACTTGTCAGAATGAGAGGCCCTATTTCCTCCTGCCTTGCTAGCCAGTCACCATTCAAACACTCCCAACAGAATGGCGACACCCCTGAGAAGGGGTGGAAGACTAAGAGCTCAGCACGTAGTATCCCAGGGCGAGCAAATCCTGGAATCCTAGTCCTTTTTATGTATCCTCTTAAGATCAGTCACGTTCTGGAAACCCATTCCTGCTTTAAGTTCACCAAGCACAATCATGACGGCTGAATTGAGTTCCAACAGGAAACTGAGCTCATTGGTAACTTGTCCACAAGGGAGGGTGGCCGCATGCCCCACTCCTCTCACCTCACCCCCAGCTGTTAAACAACCCAAGCTTATGGCAAGGACATTCGTGGCAAGCACGCAAAGCAAAGAAGAAACCTGGAACATTTTGCAGGTCTCATGCTCCTATATCATTACCAGCACATTTGAACAGAGCTAGACACAGTGTCTCTGTGCCTGTGACAGTGACAGATGAGCAATCACTCTTACCAAACACTTGCTTTTCCAATGTTCCTTAAAGTCATCCAAGACTTCAGTCATCATCATATATCTCAAGACAGACATGTCACCAGGCCCCAGAAGCAGGCTATGTTTGACCGGCTACCTTCTGCATTGATGCCTTGCATTTTGTTTAACCCCTGGCTTAGAGTTGCAATTTTGCCTCATCTTATCAGGGAGCACACATCACACATTTCTCTGGCAACGATTTCTACACATGGGGAGTCTGTCATTGATGAACCTTCTATTAGTTTTCATTTCCCACTGGTCATTTCCTTACTCTGTCATCCGATAGTTAGAAGGGATACAATTCTAAATCCATGAGTGAATCTTAAGTGTTCCAAGTGTCACAGGCAGACAAAGTGATGGACACTGACAGTGGAGATTGGGATAAAGAGTGGAGACAAAGCTCTGGCCTTTAATCCATTTCTATTCTGGGAAGTACAAAGAATCTCTAAAACAAAAAGGTAATAAGGCGGGGCCGGGAGTTTGGCCTAGTGGTTAAAGTGCTTGCCTAGCATGCACGAAGACCCGGGTTCGATCCCTCGGTACCACATACATAGAAAAAAGCCAGAAGTGGTGCTGAGGCTCAAGAGGTAGAGCTCTAGCCTTGAGAAAGTCCAAGGACAGTGCTCAGGCCCTGAGCTCAAGCCCAGGACTGGCAAAAAAAAAAAGGTAATAAGGCAAAAATACCATAGCCTAGATGGAATTACCTTGTAGAAGGGGGAAATCTGAATAAGGGAATTCTTTTACTATGCCTTGTACTTTTTATATCTACCAATGGACTTAGTCCCTGAAGGAGACTGGCTGGAGCCATAGGGTCTACCCAGGATTTCATCCCCACGTAGAAATGAACACGTCAACAGATCTCGTCTTATGGGAATCAAAGCTACTTTCTGTTGATACTCTTCTCAGGTGAGGCAAGCAAGAACCTGCAGAGCCCAACAACTTCTTCCTCTACCATTTCCAGTTCCCTAGACCGCACAGCTTCAGTGGAATCCTGTGTGGGCCCAGACGTTAGCATCACAGAGGCCACCCGAGAACAGTGTGAGGTTGGAATGAGCCACCCCCATCCTCCAGCCACTTACTATCTTCTTTAGGACCTTTTTCAACCTATTTTCTAAGACCAAGGGGTACAGCTCTCTCAAACACAGACCTGCAAGTGGCCCACTGGACTCAGCCCTGCATTTGAGAATTGAGGCAGCTGAGTGACAAGTTCCATTCTCAGATTCGTTTTGAGTCACCTGTCATCACCATCTTGAACATTTAATCAGAACTTTTCTCCGTGGGCACTCATTTAATTTTCATTTTGACAGGCTATTTGTTACGTTTATGATTCATTTAAGCATGGGAAAACTATCGCTTTTACTGGAGGAATGACAGTTTGAAGAAGAGATCGTAGGATATAATAAAGAAAAGAAATGAGATCTGCACAGGCTGGGAGACGATGAGAAAAAGGAAGATGAATCACTCTTGGGACTTCTCTTCTCCCTGGCTTCCATCTGCCCAACTCTGAGCTCTCTGAAATTTATCATCAGCTTTCACAGCTTCCTTTAGCCATCTTCATTCGCAGATGCAATGCCTTTTGGTACTCTTCACCCCTAGCATTCGAATTCTTTTCCTCACCCCATCCTTTCAAAGAGCAAAGAACGAGGGAGGCAATCTGATTAAAATAGATACACAGTATGCATATGCACTAACACCACGGTGAAATTCCTTTGAACAATTAGCATGAATATAAAACAGATTCTGTCCTGGGAGGGATGGATAGGAAGGGAGAGAACAGGGCAAAAATAACCAAAATATTTCACATGCATGTGTGAAAAAATGGGACAACAAAGTTTGCCGAGATTGGTTTGGAAAGAGGCTGGGGAAGAAGAGTCTAATCGAGGTACATTGTGCATCTATGGACAGTAATTAATCAATTCAGAAATTACTAATTCTTCGCTGTGTAGAGAGGGAATGCACAGCCTGCCTCTACCTGCTGGAATCCTTCAGCCACATTTTTCCCCTGCTTTTGCTGAGCTTGAAGCTCAGAGCTCCAAACTATCTCTGCTATGGGATCTGCGAAACAGCAGGGGTGTGTTGCTTCATTACAGCTTTCTAGGGTTTGTGAAATAAAAATCGCTCAAAATGAAGCTACATGAGAAAGCGCTCCCCTTGCTCATCAACTGCTAATGAACACCTTTTTAAGACTGTCCCCCTGAAAAGCAGAACTTGTCACCCACATTTAACCACTGTCTTAAAGCTCAGGTTGGGAATGCGGGGGGATGGGGGAAGATTAGTTTTCCCCTGGGAGTCAGAGTGGCGACAACTGCCACATAGTACAAACCATTTATGGTGGAAGCTCACTTGTTGAAATAAAGCATGGATACAGAGGATGATACTGCGTCAAGGTACCATCTTTCTTCTTAAAGACATTTCAAAATCCATGGAAACAATTCAACCAGCCCTACTCATTTTCTTCCCTCTCCCCATTTTTTTTTTCCGGTTGGCCATGGGGCTTAAACTCTGAGCCTGGGCACTGTCCCTGAGCTCTTCAGCTCAAGGCTACTGCCCTACCCCTTGAGCCACAGTGCCACTTGCAGTTTTCTAGTGGTTAACTAGAGATAAGAGTCTCACAGACTTTCATACCTGAGCTGACATTGAACCGTGATCCTCAGATCTCAGCTTCCTGAGTAGCTAGGATTACAGGCATGAGTCACCCGTGCCTGGCAGCCCTGTTCATTTTCATACACAACTCAAAGTTCCTACCTTACTCTTCTCTTTCCAGTCTTATCTCAAGCTCACCTTGAGGTTCTGGCAGTGTAGGGAGAAGATAAGAGATAGCAGAGAGCTAGGCACGGCTCTGAGTGAGGCCTCAGATCCCCTACTGGGGGTCCAAAGCCATTTTTCTAGAATCCATTCTGTGGGCTTCCTGTCCCACAGAGCAGAAATCAATCCCCAACTGAAACAACCCTAGACCCTTGCAACTGTGAGATGTGATATTCCAAGGTTAAGTCACGATGCCCAGGGGGACACGTCCATTTCCTCACCAGAAGTAATCCTTCTCCACTGTCTTTCTGCCTGCGGTGCTAAAACAATCCATACTGCCATATGTTGGACACTTTTATTCCTAACCTGGAAACACGGGATGACAAAAACATTCTCACAGGACATCTTGTAAAGTGGTTTTTATGGACTGCATATTCATCTCTCTCTCGCTCTCTTTCTCTCTCTCTCTCTCTCTCTTTCTCTCTCTCTCACACACACACACACACAGCACAGCACATTTTCACTAATCCCGTAAATACTGTCAATATTTTTTTGCCGGTCCTGGGGCTTGAACTCAGGGCCTGAGCACTGTTCTTGGGCTTTCTCAAGGCTAGAGCTCTACCACTTGAGCCTTAGCACCACTTCCAGCTTTTTCTATGAATGTGGTACCGAGGAACCAAACCTGGGTCTTCATGCATGCTAGGCGAACACTCTACCACTAGGCCAAACTCCCAGCCTCCAATACTGTTGATATTTTGTTGAAATATTTCACAGTTCGGAAGGTGGAGAGGCCACACTATGCTGAAAATGAAGCCCAAGAAACATAAAAGTTATCTACAAGCATACATATTCACACACTTTAGTGTACATACCAAATGCCTGCTGGACCCTTGTGGATCTATCTACAAGGATGCCCAATGCTCTTTTTCAGCCTTACAAAAATTCAGGTGTCTCCACTTCCTTCACCAGAAACCCCTCTGCCATCATGTGTTCTTACTGTGTACTGATATATCCACTCTGTTGTTCACATCCTCTCTTTCCCATTCATCTGTTTGAAGTATCAAAATGGCCATTGACATTTCCTGTATCCTGCTGTTATCCAGACTAGAGGTGAGCAAGGTCTTCCTTTCAGCTCTTTCTGTGGACCCTTGGTGGGTGAGTACAGCATCTCGAGAAACTGTGGATGCATTTCTCTTATCCTTTGCAGCTTTAGCTGGAACTTAAAAATGGGACATATGCTGTTGCCTTCAACAGCCTATTATATTTGGAAAAGAGATTTGACAGTTCATTCTAAGAGTGAAGAATCCTGTTCTCTGTGCGTCATTTTGATCTTAGCTACCAGGTGTCCAAAAGTCCTTTGGGATTTTGATGCTTTTCCTTACAGAATAGAGAAATGGAGGCTTCGCATTGAGAGATGCCTTCCTATCTTTGCCATATGTCAGGAAGATCCAACTAAATTATATATATAAACTAATTAAAGGGACTAGGGGATACTCAGTGTTATTGCTTTTCTCCTTTAAAAGTTTATGGAGGAGCTGGGATCATAGCCTAGTAGTAGAGTGTTTGCCTAGCATGCACAAAGCTGTGGGTTCGATTCCTTGGTACCACATGCACAGAAAAAGCCCAAAGTGGTGCTGTGGCTCAAGTGCCAGAGCGCTAGCCTTGAGCAAAAGTGTCCAAGGATGGGGCCAGGCCCTGGGTTCAAGCCCCAGGACAGGCAAAAAAAAAAAGTTTATGGCTAGTTTGGGCCTCAAAAATATTTTTGAGGGCCAGGAGTTTGGCCTAGTGGTAGAGTACTTGCCTAGCAAGCATGAAGACAGGGGATCGACTCCTTGGTATCACATACGTAGAAAAAAGCTGGAAATGGTGCAGTGGCTCAAGTGGTAGAGCCGTAGCCTTGAGAAAACCCAAGGGCAGTGCCCCAGGCCTTGAGTTCAAGTGCCAGGACTGGGAAAATATATATTTTTGAAAGAGTTACAAAGATTATGAAGATGACTTGTACTTATTTCTTTCCAAGTTCAAAATAAGATTGGGCGGAGTAAGTTAGGAAATGTAACAAAAATAGCCCTGTTTTATAAGGTGTCATACGATGCCTGGACCCTTACAACCAAAAGAAGAGTACAACATTATTTAGTTGAGGAACTGTTTTCTATCAAGAGCTGTTTGGAATTTTATAACCTCCTTTGTGGCTCTTACAAAATTATCCAAACAGGAAAACAGACAAGAGCAGCCTAGAAGCAGCATACATGACTACTCGTCTATCCTGCCATGTAACAAGCGATTTCACAGGCTTTTCACAGCTTGGGTGGGTATTGCCCACCGTTAAACAGCAATATCCTTCACTTTCAGGATGGCAAAGCTTGCTGCAGCAAAGATGTAGTTTCCCTACATATTCTAGCAATGAAGTTAGACTGAAGCCACATTGTCCAATAAGACCAGTGAGTATGTTTGGCAAATCAGCATTCTTTGACTCTGTGTGCAGCTTAGGAAGACTGTAGCCCAGCTGTAACGCAGCTGTGAAGTTAGGAAGGATTTCTGGTTGCATTCACCTCAAACACTAGAACTGCCTCCACAGACATTTCAAATCTTGCTTAGGCCATCTAAACTCAAGTTCTCTTTGTGCAGCCAGAATTCATGGTCAGGCCAGACGGTTGGCAGGTATGATTTTCACAAAGATAAAAAGCAATGACTTGGGAAGATGAACATTCCTTTTCCAAAAGTGTGAGCTCTGCTGTCTCCACTTAGGAATTTTCTTAATGTTAGGTTCCTTCCTTCCTAATATAGAATAAAAATAGGGAAAACTTAGTGTCCACCAAGGACTAAGATTAACCTAGAAATGAACTTCAGGAGACAGAGACGGAAATTTTAATACTGCTCACTTATTTCATTAAGGAAGTTAACAAGTGGGCATAAAAATCAGCAAGGTCAGGCTGGGAATGTGGCTTAGTGGTAGAGTGCTTGCCTAGCATGTATGAAGCCCTGGCTTCAATTCCTCAGTACCATATATACAGAAACAACTGTAAATGGCGGTGTGGCTCAAGTGGTAGAGTACTAGCCTTGAGCACAGTAAGGCACAGTGACAGAGCCCAGGTCAAAAAAATTAAAAATAAAAATAATCAAGGCTCATAAACACCTATTTTATTCATATCTATAGTCTCCCATTGTTATCCGATATAACTAGACTGCAGATCTGACAGACCAAAACCAAACTGTGAAAGCAAACATGCATCCTTTTGTTTCATTTTGTTTTAATATCCTATTTCACATAGTTCACCAGCCAAGAACCTCTCAAGGTAGCTTTCTTTGAAAGTTTCCAGTGATGCTCCTTTGATTCATGGCATTCATTTGACTTAAAATCCATAGTTAATTTACCAAAGGAATATTAAATGAGATGAAGTCAAATCATCTATTACTCACTGGCATGGTAGTAGGCTAAACAAATATATATTATAAATACTACATTATAAACAATTATAAATGTTAGTCATAACATTAATCTGGAATTATAAGAGTTTTCATAGACACATATGTACATTATGGAGTAATACTTTATTATATGTAATAGTTTATTATTTTCATGTTTTTAAAAGTGGGACTAGATTCCTACTCTAGCATTTATTCTAGTATATCATTTTATTGGTGCATTTTATACTCAAATATATTTCCCTGTCATTTTCATACATGTGTCTACTATATCTTGGTCATGTCTAGCCTCCCATTTCCATATTTCTGCCTCTCCCGTCCTTTGGTCTCTTTTCCCTTTTCTAATATAATCCCTACTACTTTTTTTATCTTCTCCCCCTTAGATTATACCTCCGAGAGAAATCATCTGACACTTACCTTCCGAGTTTGGCTTACTTTACTTAAAATCATGACCTGCAGTTCCATCTATTTTCCTGCTAAAGGCATGATTTTGTTCTTCCTTACAATTGAACAATATCAAGATATATTTCTTTTTTTAACTCGCTGCTTCTTACAAGAGGAAGTAAATCAACAGCTTTGAGAAATAAAAAATCTGCACTAAGATTGACAAAATTTCATTTCTAGGCCAGAGTCTTTCATAAAATGGGCGAATCTACTCCTCTAGACTGTCTTTCCAGATGAACCCTGTCTTGAAGCACTGCAAGGCTCAGTATCTAATTTGACTTCTGGACCTAATTCGAGTTCTGGATCTGACATTCGGGTCCGCAGAGACAGGGGCTAGCATTACTGAGCCAAGCTCACAATGCTGGAGTTCAGGCCAGGATTGTTTCCTCATATCTGGATGGGAGGTTTATCTTGACCTGAGACAAGGAAAGCTGACGTAATCCTCCTCACTGCAGATGGCTGTGCTCACTCTAGCAGCCTATGCAGCACTGCAAAACAGTTGCTTCTCCCTCTCATGAAAACACCTAACAAAAATGCTGTCTCTTTAATCAAGGAAACAAGCTTCCATTGACACGTGTTGCCCAAGTGAGAAAAATGTTTCAGGCAGCTAAGTTAAGTGGCTTGCAATGCATATCTACATGAGAAATGCAATTTATTATTTTTTTAATCATTCTTGGTCAGGTCACGAATTGAAATCACAGTAGGAGCACAAGGCTGTCAAGACTACAGCAGAGGAGGGAAAAAAAGAAAAATGAGTTGGCTGCCAGGAATATTTCACACCCAGACAAGAGAACATGCCAAATGAGGCTGAAAACGAAGATTCCCTGTCCATGTTTTCAGAAGTTCAGCCCAAAAGGGAAAACAATTCCCTTTCATTACTCCTGTCTCCACCCTAGTGCTACATTCGCTGGATGAAATATACAAAGCCATGCACATGTGCACACGTGTGCACACACAAAGCCCAGTTATGATCATGCTATCTGCACTGGCTGCTCCTTCAGTTAGGCAAGTAGAAAAGAACCTGAACTGGGAAAACAAGTACTTGCTATTTGGATTTCCTCTGCTATTGACCTTGGGCAAATGACTGACCATCTCTAGGAGATTGACACATGTCAATTTGATACCTGAAGAGAATGAAGAACCTACTCTATGTTCTCTTTATTATTTTTTCTTTAGAGTCAAGCTTCTAGAAAAGTTGAATAGTTGTGACTTGGATTTCCTCATTTCTTGTTCATTCCTAATCCTAAAGTGACCCTCCACTGAAATGCTCCAAGATCACTTACCCAATCCAAAACATGCTCAGAGGCTTCCAACCTCGCACATATTCTCAATTAACTCTGGATATGAGGAACACACTGCTGGAAAAGTGTTCACACTCACTGGCTTTTGTAAAACAATCTCTCCCACAACCCCTTTAGTGTCCTGCAATGGCTTTGTCTCACACCATTTTGCTCGCTAGCATCATCTCTTGGGTTATTCTCTCATCCAGGCTATGGGTTCGGCTGCTTTCCATGAATTGATGGCTCAAATTTACCTACACCATCACAACTCTCCTGTGGCCCAGTCTGCTACTGGAAATATCTGCCTGAATATTCTAGACCTCATGGAATGCAAAAAAAAAAAAATCTAAGCCAGGCATCAGTGGCTCACGCCTGTAATCCTAGCTACTCAGAAGGCTAGATCTGAGGATCACAATTCAAAGCCAGCCCAGACAGAAAAGTCTGTAAGACTCTTATCTCCAATAAACCATTCGGAAAAAAGCCAGAAGTCGTGCTGTGTCTCAAGTGGTAGAGCACTAACCTTAAGCACAGAGAGGCTCAGAGACAGCACCCAGGCCCTGAGATTAAGCCCCAGGACCAAGGGGCCGGGGGCATAGGGAACGAACCTAACACCTAAATCCAAAATCATTCAGTTCATCTTTCCTAACTCTAAACAATTTCTCTCCTTGTGTTCTCTTCATCTATAGAAGTTTTGAAATTCATCCATGACTTGTTTTCAAACTTACATTGGTGAAATGTTTTAGAAATGAATCTCTCACAAGCTATTGCCAATACTGGAGTTCAAATCCTTTTTATTTGTTGAATAGGTTCTATGGCAAAAGGCTATTAACTGAGCTCCTTTTCCTTGTATCGGTCACTCATGAGTCATTCTCCACCTGGGGCCAACAAATCTGAACATCTCTCTACTCTGCTTTTCAAGCTTTAAGGACTCTCATTACCCAGAAATAAAACTCAGACTCTTAAATATGAAATATATGTCCCTTTAATGTCCTTGCTCCTTTCCAACTCCTTACTAATCAATTCTTGGCAATCCTTCATGCTCACCTTTGGTACAGCCATTCCCAAACCCTTGTCATCCCCATCTGCTGCATGACAAGTTGTCAATTTCTTCACCAGGTTGTTCCTTTCTAGAATGTTCTCCCATCTGATTCCATCCATCATCCTTGAAAATTCCTTCCCCATTCAATGGTTCCTCTCTTCCAGCTTCCATTCTACTTCAGGTAAATATCTTTTACATCAGTGATTACAGACTTTTATTCTAACGTACATATTGCTGGTGTCTTTGTATCTGAGCTTTTCTGAGGGTAGGAATCCCGTGTAGCTAGAGTATTTTGTGATTTCTGGTCATGACATAAATCCCAAAGGACAGAGGTGCTGGCAGAGAAGGGTGGAGAGCCATGGCAGAGAAGAACTCCATTAGGGGGTCTCACTGGGGGATGCCTTTGACCTTGCATAGGGCATTTGGCAATGCCTGGAAAAGACTTTCATTGTCATAACTGAGCCAGGAACAAGCTGTTGGTACAGACACATTCACTAAAAGGGAATCTTTCTGTCCCAGGATCCTTCTGAAAGAGGACTCCATAGTGTGTTTTCATGATCTGTGCACATGACAGGGCAATCTCTGGTCTCACTGTGAGTACAGGGGAAGTGGCTTATGGACAGTTGTGTTGGTGGCTTGTAATCCCAGCTACTCAGAAGACTGAGATCTGAAGATCAACAGTTCATGGACCCTTACCTTCAATTAACCACCAGGAAACCAGAAAGGGAACTATGGCTCAAAGTGCAAACACTAGCTTTGAGCAAAAGAAGTTCAGAGAAAGCACCCAGGCTCTGAGTTCAAACCCCAGGACCATAAACAAATTCAGAGATACTACACAAAATCCCACTAAGCACAAGTAGAGTGAAGCATCCAGAATCACAGCAGTGCCACTGTTGATAACCCCTTGGCTAAATCACCATTTTCTGAGGGTAGTGATCGTATCTAAAATACCTAGTTCTTTAGGCAGCATGATAGAAAAGACATCCTGAGATATGAAGCACGGTTGCCAATGAGCCTGTGTGCAAATATTCTGGAGAAAGGCGATTATCTTTGATATCCTAAAGAAGTTAAATGGATTTATAAATATAAGCATATATTCTGTTCTTCACGGTTCCTGAACTGTTCCCTAAAGTCTCCCTTGCCTCCAAAGTTCCCTGATGGCATGTATAGCGTATAATTGAAATGTAATGCTTACAATAGAAGGCAGCATTCCCTCTGGATCACATTTTCTAGTGCTCACCTGTTTTCCTTATTTTTGCTTTGTTTTTCTAGCTATTATTATCTAGGTCATCCCTTTCTAGCCTGTTTAAATCAGTAATTCAATTGGCTGGTCTACTCAGGTTTATTTTAGGCTGTAGTGGCAGCATGTTCATTCCTCTATTCAAGTTCATACTCTAAGAATTGGTTATATCTCCAGGTCTCAAGTTACTATACCAGTCAAGACCCACCACCCAAGTGTCCACATGTGACAGGAAAGGGAGAGAAAGGGCAACACTGACAGAGAAGGGAGAGAAAGGACAACACTAAGGAAACCAACTCTTTCATTTTCTACCAGGAACATTCTGGACAATATGTATTCAGAGAACAGGCACTGAACTGACAATCATTGTGCTGCTTGAAGAATAGAAAAACATTTAATGATTAAAGAAGAGATAGTATAGCAAGGTATGGTATAAGGAGGAAATAGACAATTACTCTCATCTTAAATTATACTGTCTAATGTGATGCAATTTTGAGGCAAGGATTCTCTGATGCCAGATCAAACTCTCATCTATTATTCAGCTTTGCTGGATTGGTTCTAAACAATAGCAGAAGGCAAATATCTAATTAAAATGCCAGACTTTTTATTGTCTATTCTTAGCCTGGAAAGACAATGAAGGCTGTTGTGGCATTGTGTGGCATTGTATAGACAATTTAGTTTAATATGAAAGTCAAAAGGATAAAGATTTAGACAGCTAATCAGGAAAGGTGATGGAATAAATTCTAAGGAGATACTTGTTTCATGCTTTCACAAACTCAAAGTTCAAGAGCCTCACAGTAGGTAAGTCAAAACAAAATGTGTGCAGTACATTTCAAACCCTGGGCACTTTTTCACTGTTGGCATCCATGTGGGAGATTATACTTTGTTCCTTCACAATACTATGGAAGGAAGCGTAAGTCAGGTTTGTCATGAACTCGAAGGCAATTTATACAGAAACGAATCATAGTGATGACATCTACAAGACAGCTCTGTCTGGATTATTGCCTTGAAGACTATTGGAAAAGGAATACCACCAGTGAGCACCCAGCATCAAGAAAAGGGTATGGTAGAGGGAAAGTGAGAGACTACCTAATTAATGTAACTGTAACCCCTCTATACATCATCCCGACAATAGAAAAAAAAAAAAGCTGTGGCCATTTTTACTTAGGCATGATTCAGTCTCTATAGTCAATGACCATGTTCTCCAGAACTTCCATCTATAGACCGTAAGAAACCTTAGGATGCAAACAATTCTGTTAGTGCCAAGTCCTTGGACTTTTTTTTAAATTAATTATATTTACTCAGAAGCATTCAGAATGTCAAAACAGCACCAACTTTTTTTTTTGCAGTAACAGTGATATTCAGTTAAGAGAACAACAATTATTTCATATAAGCTGCAACAGACAACCGAAGATGAAAAAAAAACTATTGTCCCTCGGGAGTTTGGCCTAGTGGTAGAGTGCTTGCCTAGCATGCACAAAGACCCAGGTTCAATTCCTCAGTACCACATACAAAGAAAAAGCTGGAATGGTGCTGTGGCTCAAGTGGTAGAGTGCTAGCTTTGAGAAAGCCCAAGGACAGTGCTCAGGCCCTGAGTTCAAGCCCCCAGGACTGGCAAAAAAAAAACCAACAACAACAAAAAAAAACTACTGTCCCCATAAATAACTAATTTGTGCTGTGCACCCAAGAAGAACCTGCTTTAAATTGGTCCTATACTGGACCAAGGTTGGTGGCTATTGAAAATACCACCAGGACAGGCCTATCTAAAGACACATTCGATAGTGTTAAACTATACCAAAAACAAAGACACTGTACAGTTTAAAAACAGCCCTTACACAGCCTTGCATTTCATTTTCCTTTCTAACCACAATACAAAAAGCATTCTTTGGTCTCTTACTACTTTCTGTATGTGGCAAAGGGCCACCTATCAAGGATTCTAAATCCAGCCTATGGGGACATTTGTCCCGTGCGCATGGCATCTGGTCCTGACACGAGTGTGATTCACACCTAACTTTGGCCTCCCCTAAGAAACCACAGAGGCCTAACTGGGAAACAGCAAATCTGAATACTGAAACAAAAACCCAATTCTTTTAAACACCTTTTCCTAAAAAATTTCTTTACAACTTGCTAGATTCAGAGAATGTCGAATGGCACCGGATAAGTTTAGATCTGCAGCTGGCACATCATTGTCAAGTGAGACACCAGCCACAAATCAACTCCAGATCGTTCACTAGGACATTTCTACTGTCATCCAGTCACAACTCTGCTCCTATGTTTTCTCTTATTGTCATAAATCATGTTAGTCACAGTAATGTGTTCCTAACTCAGGTGACTTTAAATTTCAGCCAAGAGATACTCTTTTCAGTTTATAATTGTAACCCCATCTAAGAGTAATCACTGAGTCACTCACCTCACAGCTTTATAAAGCAAGGCCTATCTGAATGTTAGTTTTGTTCCAAGGCTCAAAACATTTTTTTTATTTTGGGCCGGTCATGGGGCTTTAACTTAAGGCCTGGGTATTGCTCCTGAGCTTGTTCCACTCAAGGTTAACATTCTACCACTTTGAGCCACAGGGCCACTCAGTTTTCTGGAGTTAAGTGGAGATAGTGAGACTCAGTCATTCCTTCCACCTGGCTGGCTTCAAACCATGATCCTCAGATCTCAACCTCCTGTATAGCTAGGATTACAGGCATAAGCCACCAGAACCCAAGAGTTTTGTTTGTTGTTTTTAAACCAAAGGACAGATGCAACTAACGGTAATTATTCTCTTTCTGACAAAGACTACAGCTTGAAAAAGGCACAAAGCAGTTTATGTTTAAGATAGAGAAAAGAATTTGCATCAAGGCAAGTACTACTCAGCCAGCAAATCAATGCACGGAGTCACTCAGCCTCAGACTGTAACAGTATTTCACAAGTCTCTGCCGGGCTCTCACTGCAACTGAAAGCATTCTAACCTCACAGTATTTCTTGTCAAATTTCCTAGAAATTTTCTAGAAATTTGACAAGCTGTGTTCTTCACTTTGGCTCACTGACTGTGGGAATGCTGGGTTCACCTCATCAGTAATAGCACAGGTGACACTTGAATGTTGTCACAGAGGGCAATGTGGGCCTTTTGCTCCTGCAAAGTTTCAAAGAATATCAGTAGCCTATTCTCTTACCTCTGTTTTCGTCACCTGGATACTGCCTGCAGTCTATAAAGCCACCAAGGGCACTCCCTCATGGCTACCATGTTGAGTGCCCATCAGAAGATGCCAATTTTCCACTCCAAGCCAATTTTCCACTCCAAGACAATGTCTTCTGATGTCCCGAAATCTGCCAACTCCTAAGGTGCCACAGTACAACTTGGCTCTCTTGAAAAATTATGAAGCTAAGCATTAGTGATCACATTCATAACTCTAGCTCTTCAGGGGCTGAGATCTGAGGATTGCAGCTGGAAGCCACTTGGAATAGACACATCTGAGAAACTCTGATCTCTAATTAACTAGCAAAAAGCCACAAGTGGAGATGTATTTTAAGGGGCATAGAACTAGCTGTAAGTAAAAAGAAAAGCAGCAAGAACACAAAGCTGTAAGTTCAAGCCCCAGTACTGCCACAAAAACATTAAAATGAATACACCAAAAATGACAAGGATAACAACTACAAGTGACTGAGCACCTGTAAAGTCCCAGCCTAAATTAATTACAAACTACCGTATTTACTATCCGAAACAATCCTATCAGAACATTACCATGAATGTGCATGTGCCAGTCCTGGGGCTTGGACTCAAAAGCTTGGGCGCTGTTCCTGAACTTTCTTCTCAAAGCTAGCACTCTACCACTGCAGCCACAAGCTCCTCTTCCAGCTATTTCGGTGGTTAATTCAACATAAAAAGTCTCACAGAGAGGGCATATCAATGTGTGAGAAGTAATGTACCTTCTATCTGGTGAATATAACTGTAACACCCCTTTACATTAAAATACAAAAAATATTTGAAAAAAAAAAAAGTCTCTCGGGGCCAGGAGTTTGGCCTAGTGGTAGAGTGCTTGCCTAGCATGCACAAAGACCTGGGTTCGATTCCTCAGTACCACATACATAGAAAAAAGTTGGAAGTGGTGCTGAGGCTCAAGTGGTAGAGCTCTAGCCTTGAGCAAGTCCAAGGAAAGTGCTCAAACCCTGAGCTCAAGCCCAGGACTGGCAAAATTTTTTTAAAAAGTCATGGACTAGATCCTCAGCTCTGGTCTCCTGAGTAGCTAGGATTACAGGCATGAACCACGGGTACTCAGCTCATTACCTTTATTTTTTAAAGCAGGTTTAAGTCATTCGTATAAAAGCACAAGGCTAGTCATAAGATCTAAGCTTAAAATTCTATTTTTGTTCACAACATTACTACCTTTGGTTTCTTTCTTTGCCACACTGTTACCTGGGAACCTAAGAAAAATAAAATATTAGATTCTCCACTTATCCTCCAGCACATACAATTCCCAAGGAGCAGTGTCAAAACAAGATGTAGGCATTAAAAGGAAGATGACTCTACAGCCATATCCAGGGTAGAAAACACTCAAGAGAGTCAGACAGGATGTGTGCAGGTATTTAGTAGGGAGGGAGCTGCTGCGGGCTGCAAAAACCATCCATACCCCAGAGAGAAGATGCAAAAACGCAACTCTGCCTCTTCCCCTCTGGCCTGTAGAGAGACTATCTGTAGGACCACTTGGAAAGTTTCTGAAATTTTCTGGGAAAAGGAACTTGAATTCTAACAGCACTCACCATCACAGTGTGACTGGCTGGCTCCAGGGTGGATAGTGAAGGAGAGGCACCACCCTACACTCCCACAGCTGATCCAAGTAAAGGACTTGAGCGTTTTCAGACTACACGAGAGCCATGGTGAGTGAGCAGGCCTGCAGCCTGCCAGAAGCCAGGGTTAGAAGGCAAGGAACACCAGAGTTTAATCACACACTTCACGTTGGTACAGTCCAACTGGAAACACCAACAAATGTAGCCACAGGACAGGCAACCTTCAACATAAACCAGACTGAGACAAGCAGAAGCCATGTTAGGACCTCCTGTTCTCTTCTCCATTCCAACCTGCAACTCCCTCCGGAAGAGTCAGAAATAAGGGTAGCTAGCTATCAAGAGAGGGAAAAAAGTCAGCCATGCCCTCTTCCAAAGAGAGCAGAAGCCCACATACTATAGACCCTGAATTTTCTAGGGCCCACCAGAGAACAGAACCAACAAAAGAGCGTATTGTTATTAAATTAGAATGACTTACAACATCAGGGGCAGGATTGTTCCACAGAGGCCATCTGTCCACGGAGAGAGAGGAAAGTCAGCTGTTGCTGCTCGGTCCAAGAAACTGGAAGCCTCAGAATGAGACAGGCTGAAGATATGGGTCCAGCCCCAGGCTGAAGCCCTGGAAGGTGGCTGGCAAGGTGCTAGTGCAAGTTCACATCTGCAGGCTGAAGTCTTGGCCTGACAGTCAAGTGCGACGGCGGCAGTGGTAAAATGCAGCCACTCCAGCCGGCATGCAAGTGTACGCACACGTCCCCGCTTCTTCCACTTTATCCACCCTGCCCCCAGCCTATTGGATAGCCTGGCCCACTTTCAGGCCAGGTTTTCCCCACTCAGTTTGCTGACCCATGTGTCAGTCCTCTCCAGAAATGCCCTCAGGGACATCACCAAAATGGTGTGGTTTACCAACTTTCTAAGTGTCTCTCATTCCAGTGAAGTTGACAACCATGACCAACCATCACAAGGAACCTACCTGCAGAGCAGGTAAGAAGCAGTTCTTATCTGAAATAAGGAATTTTCTAATACAATGAAATAAACATTGTGGAATCAAGGCAATTACCTACCTAAGCGTCTAACGTGTTACTAATAATAATCAGACCAGCTGGGAACCTGCCAAGTCATCCAGGGACTGGCAGGGTAGCTTTCCCAAGCTTCCTCCATTATGTTACTTTAAGAAACCAAAGAAGGCAAGTAAATAAATTACACTCAGGTGTATCATCAACACACTAATACACAAATACATCTTTGTCTGAATCTTCTTCTAAAATGGTAGGAAACTCCCTCCTTGGCTTTTTCCTAAGGTGCCATTCCTCTGCTGAGTATAAGCAAAATGCATGAAAAACAGCCAGGCATGCTAGTACACACTTGTAATGCCAGCACTCAGGAGACAAAGGCGGGAAGATTGTAAGACTGATGACAACCTAGGCTATATGACAAGCCCTATCTCAAAAAGAAAAAAAAAAATCTGTGGGGAAAATAAGACACTCCATTGTTTTGTCCAGAGTTCATCTGTAACTCACACATTCTACAATACTCCCTCATTTCAACCTCAAAATGAAAAGGTTCAGCCAAATTTTTACATGCAGATTGGCAACTCCTGAGCCTTTCACCCATTCAGCAAACACAGCACAGTTGTTTTAATCGGCGATAGCTCCAGGTAATATCGCCACTACGCAAGCTGTTAACCCCAGTATTCAAACAGAATATTCTCGATATCTGTGGGGCATTACCCTAATCATGCAATTGTTCGCCCCCCCCCAATTCTCCTACTGAAAAACAACGTATTTTCATCTATTTTATAGTAGCTAGAGCATTACCTCAACTTTTAAATTATTTACAAAAGTGGGTTGTGTAACCTATGTTTCTAACCCAGATAGTAAAGAGGATGCTTAAGAATGATTGTCACCTGGGTACTCACACCTGTAATTTTATCTATTCAGGAGGCTAAGACATAAGGATCACAGTACAAAAAAGCCAGCCAGGGTAAGAAAGTCTGAGAGTCTCAAACTCCAATTAACCACCAAAAAACTGGAAACTGAGCTGTGGCTCAAATGGTAGAGTGCTAGCCTTTATCAGGGACATCACCCAGGCCCTGAGTTCAAGTCCCAGAGCTGACACAAGAAAAAAAAAAGATTGCTGTGAAGATGAGAATTGAGTTGTTATAGCTGGTAACTACTAGACTCAAACTATGCTTTTTTCTTTTTTCTCTGACCGGCACATTTTCCAATGATAAATGGTAAATCTTAAGTTATACTCTTATTAGTTCTTATATGATATATATAAGAAATATATATAAACATAAATATAATATAAACATAGACATATATTATATTAATAGATGTCCATCTCCTTTTGAGACCAGGTAAACTTTTGAGTCCAAATGCCTAGTAGGTAAGGAGATAAGACTATTCAAAGATTATGTCGTATTCTAGGCAAGTCTTTGAACTCCAAAAACTAGTTACAATAATGGGAGAAGAAACCCCTTAAGAAAAAAAAATTACATTGCATATACATTTATTTGAAATAGAGGGGAAAACAAGAAAATTGGGAGGGGCCAAAAACACGAGAAAGGGTAACAACGTGTGAGAAGTAATGCATCCACAACCTGATGAAAGTAACTAACCCTTCTATGCATTACCCTGACAATAAAAGAAAAAAAGAAAAAAAATTGACTTGAACTAGCACATAATATGCCATTTATGATTTGATTGATGATTTGCTGGTAGCCTATTTGAGGCCAGGAGTTTGGAATAATGGTAAAGTGTTTGCGTAGCATGCACGAAAACCAGACTTTGATTCCTCAGTACCACATACTTAGAAAAAAGCTGGACGTGGTGCTGTGGCTCAAGTAGTAGAGCACTAGCCTTGAGGAAAAGCCCAAGGACAGTGCTCAGGACCTGAGTTCAAGCCCTGGGACTGGCAAAAAAAATTAACATTATGAAAATTTAAAGTTGAGCCATTTATTTCCTACTTTTTAGAAAAGTAGCACACTGAGTAATACACCTTGAATATTTGTACGTCCTCAAATTTTATACGAACTACGGTGGCTCATGCCTGTAATCCTAGCTACTCAGAAGGCTGAGATCTGAGGATCAAAGTTCAGATCCAGCCCAGGCACAAAGGTCTGTGAGACTCCTACCTCTAATTAATCAACAGAAAACTATAAGTGGTGCTGTGGCTCAAAGGGTAGGGCAGAGGCCTTGAGCTGAAGATCTCAAGGACAGTGCCCAGGCCCAGAGTCCAAGTCCCATGACCAACCAAAAAAAAACTTAACAATGCCTTGGTTCCTCACTCATCTCTTAGATGACAATTCAAAGGAAAAGCAGGTGATTTGTTAAATTCAAGTAAGCAGAAAATTCTATTAGGTATTTGAAAAATTCATTTTCTGAAGCGCAGCCCACAATGCACAGTAAGGAGAATGCACAGACAGAACAGCTCAGAGTCAAATGCTCCAAGTTAAAAGACTGTTGTGTCTACTTGACATGAACATTTGGAATTGTAACAAATTATTTCTGTAGGAACTCAAGTCCAAATAGACATAGCAAATAGGGAGTATTTGAAAACCAAAACAAAACAAAACCAAAGCATCAATACAACTTTGTTTTATTGGTCTGTGCATAGAATACATGTTAAGTCATTAAGATTCTAATGCCACGACCCTAGCCCTCACTCTTACTAGACTCTAAGAACCTTCAAGGCCAAGTTCTGTATGTTCTGTTCCCAGAACTCTGTACTTGGCCTACCTCAGAAGCATACGAGGCCATTTAAATAATGTGCCTACAGCCTCATAATTATTAATAGGTAATTTCATCACTTCAAAGTCAACTCTGTGATGTCATGCCGCCGTGATGTTTCTAAGCAGGACTTTATAGAGTGGAGATACCACATAAATTGAAATGGATTGCATTTGCCTTCCTGCCATGCTACTTCTGTTTAAATGCAACTATATTCATTAGTTAATTTGTACATAGCATTCAACACGCAATCTGACATTGGGCCACACTACATGACAATAATTATAATGAAATATAACCATCCTAAAAATGATCACACATTAATATTCAGTACACACTGCATACAAAGCCAGCATGTCTTACCACTTATCATCAAACTGTATCTTAATGAAAACTATCAATCTGAAAGGATTGATGAAGAGCATTCTGTAATAAATTCTATTCCTGTACATTTCACAAAGATAAATCCCCTAGATGATGATTCTGGAGCACAGCAATACCAGTAAATCAAAGGGGGAAAATGATCATTTTTTGCTAGTAGAGATTGTGATGTTTGGTAGTTACTGCTGAAAGATTTCCAGAGTTTTATTAATTTTCATCAAGATTTAAGAGAACATGAGCTTTTAGGACTGTTTTCTAGTCAAAAGCTAACTCTACACCTGGATTGTAGTCAATAGTTCATCAGTTCTCCCTTGTACCCATTTTAGTGATGATTTAATGATGAAAAGGAAGAGTGTAAGAGATCTATTCCATGTAACTGCTAGTCTTCAAGAATACCATGAGCCTATCCTTTATTAGGCATCCTGATGCACACTTGTAATATCAGCATTATAAATCCAGTATTTGGCAGGACAAAGGCAGAATGACTCAGAATTTAAAGACAGTTTATATTATTATTAATGGACCCTGGTACTTTCTGCATGTACCAAAAGAGATGCATTAAATGTGTCTCTGGAAGTCCCTCTTGGTACTTTAGCAGTATTGTTCCTTTGTCTTTAACCTGACAAGACCTGCAGAACACTGGAATAAAATTGCAACACTTATGCTGGGTGAGTTGCTCACGCCTGTAATCCTAGCTACCCAGGTCAAGACTCTTATCTCCAATAATCACTAGAAAATGGGAAGTAGAGCTGTAGCTCAAGGGATAGGGCAGTACCCTTTTTCAGAGGAGCTCAAGAACACCCAGGCCCAGACTTAAAGCCCCATGACTGACAAAAAATTGCAAGTTATTCCAGCCCTTATTTCATTATAATAAGGATTATATAACATGCACAATGATCTCCCTGAATTTTATGTAAACCACTGTAGGTAATTTCTGTCATAGAAATTACTAGAAGGTATATACAGAATAAGAGTATTTACAAGGACACTGCTATTTTTGTTTGTTTTATTTCATTGGTAGATCAGAAGAGGCACAAGATTTTATTTTATTTTTTTATTTTATTTATTTATTTTTTTTGTCATGGAGCTTGAACTCTAGGTCTGGGCTGTCCCTAAGCTCTTCAGTGTAAGGGTAGTTAGTGCTCTACCACTTGAACCACAGCACCACTTCCTGTTTTCTGGTGTTTAGAGATAAGAGTCTCATGGACTTTAATGCCCTGGCTGACTTTGAACCATGATCCTCAGATCTCAGCCTCCTGAGTAGCTAGGATTACAGGCGTGAGCCCCCATGCCCAGCGTAAATGTAATTTTTTTTTTTTTTTTTTTTTTTGCCAGTCCTGGGCTTGAGCTCAGGGTCTGAGCACTGTCCTTGGACTCTTTCTCATGGCTAGAGCTCTACCACTTGAGCCTCAGCACCACTTCCGGCTTTTTTCTATGTATGTGGTTCCGAGGAATCGAACCCGGGTCTCCATGCATGCTAGGCAAGCACTTTAACCACTAGGCCAAACTCCCAGCCCCCGTAAATGTAATTTTTAAAAGTGAATCTCACTGTGGCAGAAGACAAGGCAATAAGAATGCAAAGGCATGTGTATGATTATTATCAACAACAGTTCTCAACTAGCAAACCTGAGTCCTGGCTGTCTGCACAAAGAAAAGATTATATTGATCATGTTGGACAGTATGAACAAATAGTTTGGGGGGAAAAAAAGGCTTTGCTATCTCTCTCTCTCTCCACTTAAACAAGACAAAAATATCTTCTACTCAGTTCAGATTTCATTGTGAAACACATTAAAGCTTACTGTGCCCAAAGTACCTATTGGGCTGTGGTCCACTTGTATTTTTAGAGTTATTTGTAGAACAGAAAAGAGCTATGTGTGTATGTGTGTATATATATGTGTGTGTGAGTGTGTGTGTGTGTGTATATACACACATATATGTGTGTATATATATATTGTCTTTATGTCTATGTGGAAATTGAGCATGCAAAAGGATATTCTTGTCATATCCACCTAAAATAAGAGCTGCAACACCACAGAGAGAAAACACAGAGGACCAACAATTACTGCATGAACTACCCTGCTGACTAACCCAGCAACAGACCACCTGCTCCTGAGGACTCATTTTTCTTAGCAACTATTGATGGAGCTGTCAGCCACGACCTTCAGACTAGCTTCATACAGTTACTGCTGCCTCTCACCAGGCAGCCCTCATCCGTGTCCTCAATCAACTTAGATTTCTCCATTTTAATGTGCATGTGCCTCCTAGATTACAGTCCCAGCACCCAGCACCCTGCCCCCAACCTTTTTTTTTTTTTTTTTTTTTTGACCAGCACTGGGATTTGAACTCAGTCTGGGCACTGTCCTTGAGCTTTTGTGCTAAAGGCCAGTGCTCTACTACTTGGGCCACAACTCCACTTGTGGCTTTTATGGTTTAATTGGACATGAGCCTTGAGGACTTTCCTGCTCAGGCTGGCTCTGAACCATGATCCTTAGATCTCAGCCTCCTGAGTAGCTAGGATTATAGGTTCGAGCCACCAACCCCAACTCGTAACTTTATTTTTTATCCTCCCTTCTCCCAAAAGACTCCCTCCTTGGAAACTCTGTGTTTTTTTGTTTGTTTAACATGTAATATCTTATATTAAAACTGAAGTGAACTTATAAAAGATCAAAATATTCAACTCATGCTTTTTTCCTGTTATTGTTTTGCTTAGGTAACATATATTTTCACCTTAAATACCAACTTCTTCAAGGAAACCTTCTCTAGTTTTCCTCTATGTAAGCATCTTCTGAACTCTAACATTTCTACAGGACTTTGTATCTTTATGTATTTGCTGGTTTCATCAGTGAAATGTTCAGGACAACAACTATTCTTTTTATTTCACATGATTCTGTTTGTTTATTTTGGCAGTACCATGGCTGAACAGCCTGGTGCTGGCTAGGCTGGGCAACACCACCGAGCCACATCTCCAGCCCTTATTTCACACTCACAAAGTCCTTCCACGCAGGAAATAATGAAGGAATTTGGCCACACTTAAAGTTGAGCTACTTTACAGAGAGAGAGAGAGAGAGAGAGAGAGAGAGAGAGAGAGAGAGAGGGAGAGAGAGAGAGAGAGAGAGAGAGGAAGGACACAAAGGATATTCCAATCAATTTTTCTATTAATTTTGAATATAAAGGATTATATTCAACACTATATAAGCCTTTGCAAACTACTGTCTGTATAACAAGAGAGACAAGAAGAAAGGAACAATCAAATTTTAAAATCTGTTGTAGGGGAATGCTCTACAATGGAATGTTGAATGAATGCAAGCCTCATTTGCCTAATTTAATTTTTGTTACAAGTACTCCGGTTATCTTCTACAAAAGACAACCAGGTTCAGAAGAGTGAATAGGCTCTGATTCAAGGCTTTCTGACTCCTTTTGGAAGATACATTTCATTATTTTACAGGTACCTTTCACAGCAAAAAAAAAAAAAAGACCATAGAAAGTACTGTAACACATGGAGACTAAACAACACATTATTAAATGATGGGTGGGTCATTAAAAAAATTATGATGAAAAAATCATATTAAGTGAAGTAAGCCAGACTCAAAGGAACTTAGGCTCAATGGTTTCCCTCATTTGTCATAATCAGTAGAAACCTTGGTCTCTACTAACAGAGATCTGCAATAGAGCAAAACCTTGATACATAAGGCCATATAGTATGAAGCTAATTGAAAGGACCTCCATGATATTGAAACAAAAGCCATATAACGAATGATTGTTGTCCTTAATGTACTACTATGTTATCTCTCATCTCCTTTGCTGTCCCTTGGGTATCTCATATTGTTACAGTATCTCACTTTGTTAGCTGATATATTGAATTTATTTGTATTTGGTTATTTGAAATTTGATAGGAAAGGGGGAAAACCAAGACGGGGGTGGGGGGTGGGGGTGGGGGGGAGGGTAATGGGTACCAAGACATGTGAAAGGGTATCAATGTATGTGAATTAATGCACCTTCTATCTGGCAAATATCATGTAACCCTTTTATTAATTACAATAAAAAATACATTAAAAAAATTATGATGAATGCCCACAGGTCCCAGAATCTAAGGAAAATGAGAATACAACCTAGTAGGTAAAAGCAATGCTAACAGGAAGTATATACATATGAAGAAAAAGAAAAGTATGCAGAAAGTTCTCAAATAAACAGCCTAATGATGTTTCTCAAGCTTCTTAGGAAAAAAAGGCGGGCTGGGAGTTTGGCCTAGTGGTAGAGTGCTTGCCTAGCATGCACGAAGACCCCAGTTCGAGTCCTCGGTACCACATACATAGAAAAAAAGCTGGAAGTGGTGCTGAGGCTCAAGTGGTAGAGCTCTAGCCTTGAGAAAATCCAAGAACAGTGCTCAGACCGTGAGCTCAAGCCCAGGACTGGCAAAAAAAAAAAAAAAAAAAAAAAAAAATCAAGAAATAGTCAAACCCAAAGAAAAAGAAAGAAAACCAAAGATTAGCCCCTAATGTTATACTTAATTGGGCTTAATAATCTGAGAAATAAATGTCTGATGTTTAAAAAGAGAAAGAAATAAAAGTACTAGGGAAGAAATCAGTGAAAGAGATATACACACACACACACACACACACACACCATCTCATGAGCCAAAAAGTTCTTTGAGAAGACAAATAAAATTGATAAATTTTCAGTCAATCTGACTAAAAAGGAGGTAGGACATAACCCAAATAGATCACTAAAACAAGAGAAAGAAAAGGAGTCTAAATAGACAGAAAAAAAAAGTCAAATTACCCTGATATGAAATTTTATGATTCTATACTTAATAAACCCAAAATATTGCACCCTAAAATTCCTATGTTTGATAAACACTTTCAGCAATATAGCAGGACATAAAATCAATATATAAAAATCACTCATATTTCTGTACACAATGAATAGGTTTACAAAGAAACCAGGAAAAAAATTCCATTCACAATAGCCTATATAAAATAAATAAAATAAAATACCTAGGAATAAACTTCACCAAGGAGGTGAAAGACCCCTAAAATGAAAATGATAAAACCCTGAAGAAGAAAATAGAAGAAGATATCAGAAGCTAAAAAGACCTCTCATGCTCACAAACTGGAAGAATCAGTATCATGAAAATGGTAAACTACTGAAAATAATCTACAAATTCAACACTATCCCCAATAAAATCTCAATGTCATTTTCTATAAGAATAGAAAAATCAATTCTGAAGTTCATATGGAAGTATTAAAGATCCCAAATAGCCAAAGTAATCTTAAGGAAGAAAAAAAAAACTGTTAGGGGTATCACAATACTGGTATTCAAACTGTATTGCAGACATGGTAAGAAAAAGGCGTGATGATTGGTACAAAGAGATAGTAAAAATCAGTGGGAAATCCTGGAAATCCACGCAGGTATAGCCATCTGAGCTTTTCGACAATCATGCTGGGAAAACTGGAGTCCACATGCAGAAGACTGAACCCAGATCTCTATCGCTCTGTACCGGTATCAGGCAAAAAATGGATGAAGGATCCTAATGTAAGAACTGAAACTTTGAAATTATTGTAGGAAAGAATAGGGAAAACACTAGAACATATTGGCATAAACAGTAACTCCCATAATAGAGCTCCAATGCTCAGCAAATAAGAGCAAGGATTGGCAAATGCGACTCAATCAAACTAAAAATTCTACACACCAAATAGTCACCAGACAGCCTACAGAAATGGAAGACATCTGACAAAGGATTCATAACCCCAAGGAACTATAAATTATGTTTATAACAATTACTTTAAATGTACCAATATTTAAATTTTTAAGTCCAGAAATGGAAACACATTTGAATTGTGAATACATTATACTTTCATTACCATTTAATTCTTTGATAGTTTCCAGATAGTCTCCCTCCTTTAACAAAGAGAATACATGGTGATATTACAGGGTACTGGCAGGAACTTAAAAGAGATCTTCAGTAAAACTGTATGAAAATAGAACACATCTCTCATTGTAAAAAAGTATAAAAGGAATAACACAGCAGACTCACCTACCTGAAAGCAGAATCATTTTCCTCTAAAGCCTTTCTTTCTAGATTTCCTCAGCCCCCTCCCTTTTCCCCAAAGCCTTTATCTGGGTTAACTTATCATTTAGGATATCAAGAAGTAGGTACAAAACAGGAACGGAGGCAGAACATCCAATGCGTCTCCACCTTACTCCACAGTCACTATAAAGAAATCCCTAGGACCAGGTGAGGAAGAAGGGACACACTCCAATAGGGCATACTGTCACAAGTCCCACAGCAGTCCACAGCTGCTGCTCTTGTCTCCTGAGCCCTGGGCCTCAATCATTCAGGTCAATGCAGAGGATATAAAATCGAATGGGATCTCAAGAAGCAGCCCAAGATGAGAACTTTCACATCACTGTGTTTTACTTCTGGTGAAGTCATATGGTTTCCACCACTGAGCAAACTGCAGTGCTTTCTTCCTCTGATCTTCGAAGTTTTCTCGGATCCCCTTCCTCCACAGTCTTGGTTCTAGATCTAGCATCCCACCAATGATTTCCTTTTAAAGAAAGAGAAAATATCAAACATCTGCATGTGTAAACAATAATGAAATCTGTTTGTCCCTACTAAATAGAGCATAAAGGAGCACCCCATGCTTAAATATTGCATAAATACCAATTTCATGTTAAAAAAAATCTTGTTTTCAATTAATTTTAATACTAACTCCAAGATTTTAGAAGTTCTAGCTGTATATGCTATCAGGCAACTTGATGATTTTGTTACTTCTTTTGACTTATTTCAGCTACTTCAATAATTTCATTTCAGCTCGACACAAATTTAGATACCCAGAAGATTTCAATTTAAGGACCACACTCCAAAGATGGTAATCTTTTTCTGAAAGAAAGTACCAGCAATCACAAAAGACCTGAACCCTACACTATGTGCCCAGAAATAATCTTATGAAATGTATCACACATTCTTGGACTGTACCTTGCTGAAAACTGCAAATGCAGAAGTGAGATCATTTGTTCTCTAGTTTGACCATGAACACTGTCCCCTGGTTCTGTCACTGGTACAAGTGATATACTCTGTAGCTTCTCAAAGAATTACATGCAGCAATATTCAAGATTTCACTGTCCTTGTACCTAAAGTTTTTATTTCCCGTAAAAGAAAAGTATCGTATTTGTGAACATACCTTTCCAAAATAGTGAGGGAATTTGTGGTGATCTTCAATGACATGAGCAAATCCTCCTTGGAGGCCAAAGTCCACAGAGAAGTAAGGTAAGCCCCTGGGTACCTAAAGGAACAGATGCATAACAATGAAATTATAAAGCTATGCTTAGTTCCCCATTCTGCTGATATGACAGAAACTGAGCATTCTCAAAATAAAATGTATACAATAAATTTCCAATTCTGGAGATACCTAAGCAATGACCTAATTTGCTAAGTAAAAGGTTTCATTTTTATAGGGTTTCAATCAGACAGTTCATCTTATCTAGCAATTATAATCAAAACCCATTATTGCTTTGCCTTTGGAGAACACAGGAAAATCAGGACATAAATATTCTTATATGACCACAGAATAACTTTCTTACTCAGGGCCTTGAAGCTGTACCTGAGCTCTTCAGCTCAAGGCTAGCACTCTACCACTTGAGCCACAGCACCACTTCCAGTTTTCTGGTGGTTAATTGGAAAGAAGAGTCTCATGGACTTTTGCACCCAGGCTTGCTTTGAACCACGGTCCTCAGATCTCACCCTCCTGGGTACCTGGGATTACAGGCAGGAGCCACTGGCACACAGCTAGAAAAACATTTTTAAGGCTACACAAATAAAAAATAAAGATATGCTTTCTCATGTATACTTACAATGAAGTTTAGGAAGAGGGGGTTGGCCATACAATTAGAGTTTGTTTATGACATACCTAGAGATTTTATTTTAATATATTCATCAAGGATAAGCAAGAACAACTATAATTTATTTACTGGTGAGATGATCATAGCAATATTTAACCTACAGTAATTTCAAATAGCTCTAGATTTAACTCTCATTACCATATCCTGTTTATACACTCACAGTAATTTAAGCTACATACTGACTGGAAAGTCCATAATTTCTTTCGTTATAACTTAAGAATATCTTACATCCCTGAAAGTTTTTCCTCCTTGATCAGACATAGTGATTTATGCTTGTAATCTTAGATATACAGGAGGTAGAAATCAGGAGATAATAGTTTAAGACCAGATCAGGCAAAAAAGTTAAGGAAAACTCATCCCTGTCTTCCTCATCTATTGCCATAGGCTTCACATCACACTTCAAGAAATGAAAATATGGGATCAGGACTTTAGCCTAGTGGTAGAGTGCTTGCCCAGCAAGCACTGGAAACCTGGAAAGCTTGTTATGCTAAAGAATGACCTCCTTGGAATTCTTGCACATGAGTTCCCTTCACAGTTCCACCCACATAATCACAGGTCCTAGAGCTAAGAGCACCTCTACCCCACTGAAGGTAACTCTCAGTAGTCTCAAGATACAAAACTATGGGAGGCCCCAGTGAAGGCCTCTGACCTTCAAAGAAAGCCTTTAATGTTGAATATATAACTGCCATTCTCACAGGGGTTGTACTTTTTAGTTTACTTTTTAGTTAACAAGACCTCTTGGTACTTAAATCGAGTATTCATCTTGGTTTTAAAACTTAACAATAAATTCTAGATCATTCATTGGTATGAAAATTATTTGTACAATGTAGAAAATGGGGAATAATGCATTTCTCTTAAACTTTGTATTTTCTAAAGAATATTTAATGCCACAGAAAATTATGGCTTAAGAAGTAGGAAAAAAAAAAACCTGAGCACAAAAAACTATGTATAGCCGGGTGTGGTAGTTTATGCCTGTGATTCTAGCTACTCAGGAGGCTGAGGTCTGAGGATCAAGGTTCAAAGCCAGCCCAAGCACAAAAGAACCTGAGACTTTTATCTCCAATTAATCTCTACAAAACAGGAAGTGGGGCTTGGCTCAAAGGTAGGCTGGTAGCCTTGAGCTGAAGAGCACAGGGACAATGCCCAGGCCCAGAGGTAGGACAGTAGCCTTGAGCTATAGAACTCAGCAACAGCATCCAGGCTGAGTTCAAGCCACATGACCCAGAAAAAAAAAAATCATGTATAGTACATACAGCATTTTCCTACAACCTAATACGTAAGTATATACTTAGGATTGTTTTTGTTTTGCTTTTGTTTATTTTTTAATATATTGTCTGACCCAATTCTTCTGCAAAGAAAAAGACTGTAGATAATATTTAATGCCTGAATTTAAACTAGGTATCATCAACAACACAGTGAAATTTGAACCTTCTGAATGGGATGTAAGGACAATGAGGAATCCTGCTAGTCTACTTTCTAAAAGAAGAAATGAAAGAGAAACATTCTAATGATATCTACTATCATGGGGGTGGGGGGTGGCAAGCTTTTCTGTAAAGGGACCATATGATAAAACATTGTAGGATCTGTATAGTCTCCTTAGGACTAGTTAGCTCTGCTTTGCGGCATGAAAGCAGCCATGAGCAATACTGAAACAAAGGCACAGCATGTGTTCCAAAAAAACCCTACTATACAAGATCAATGCTCCAAACCCTGAGCTAAGGAGCCAACCCTATTAAAAAAAAAAAAAGAAGAAAAAAGAAAAGAAATGTTCTCTTTATCTGACTTCTGTACATCACCCTTACAATAATAAATAAAGTTTTAAAAAAGCACTAGTACATCCAGGCAGGAGGCTTGGTGAAGCAGACAGGCCACAGGTGCCCAGCCTGGCAGTCTATTCTTAACTTCAGAAGTAATGAAGATCCTGACGGATTTCTGGTATTATACAAAAAAAAAAAAAAAATGAGCCGGGCGCGGTGACAGCTCATGCCTGTAATCCTAGCTACTCAGGATGCTAAGGATCGCAGTTCAAAGCAGCGCCAGCACTAAAGAATGTGAGACTCTTACCTCCAATTAATCACTAGAAAACAGGAAGTGGGGCTATGGCTCAAGGGGTAGGGAAGTAGCCGTGAGCTGAAGAGCTCAGGGACAGTGCCCAGGCCCAGAGTTCAAGCCCCATGAGCCCCGCCCCCCAACAAAAGAAAAAAATTAAGGAAGTGGGACTGTGGCTCAAGTGATAAAGTGCTAAGTTTGAGTAAAAGCTCAGGGACAGTGTTCAGGCCCTGAGTTCAAGCCTCAGGACTGGCAAAAACAAAACAAAAACAAAAGCAAAATACTTACAGACTTTCTGATGTCTTTTGAAGACAAATCAATCAACTTCTTGTTTATGGACCACTCTTCATCAGATTCCATTATGGCTTTCTAAGAAACAGCCATTTGTTAAATGACAAGTAATAAGGTAGCAAATGCAGACATCATTTAAAATAAATCAATAGTCTTAATCAGAGGTCTTAAAACTGAACTGCCTTGATGTTAGAGTCAATTCTTTTCTAATTAGCACAAGAAGGTATTAACATTAAAGTTTACATATATAAGTTATCTTAGCAAATGTTACTTGTACTTTTGCATGTTATCTTGGTTCCATTTCTTGTTAATTGTATTATGCTTATGACTACAATTTTGACGTGAAAATCTTCATGCTAAACACTAATTTCACTAGAAATTAAAATATTTTTATATTTTTAATTAAAATTTTACTAGAGAAATTAAAATAATATAAAAATTTCACTGAAAATTTAAAATAGGAATTAAAAGCTACTGTTTCATAGAATATTTAACATGTCTAAGCAAACATGTTTTTTAAAACTGAGGTCAAGATTCCACACATCCTACTCAAAACGGATCAAAGACCTTAACCTAAGACCGAAAACTCTGACACCATTGGAAGAAAACACACGGTAAACACATAAAGATCCAGGCACAGGCAAGAACTTTCTGAATACATTTCCAAGAAAGAGCAAAACTTAACGAATGGGACTGTGTTGAATTAAAAAGTTTCTCTGCAACCAAAGAAATAATTCAAAGAGTAGAGACAGCCTAGAGAATGAGAGAAAAGCCTTTGTCAGATAATGAAAGAACTCAAAATAATAAATAATTTAAAAAAAACAAAAAGCAAATAGCCCAGCTGGGCAAATGCTTTTCAAATAGTGAGAAACAAATGGCCAATGAATACCTGAAGCCACCAGAGAGTCAGGAAACAAAACTCCATCTCACTCCTTCAGAAGGCTATCATGAAAAATATTTATATATTGGGGAGGCTGCAGGAGGAAAGGGAATCCTTATTCACCAGCCATTATAGAAACCAATATGGAAGTTCCTCAAAATATTTAAAAATATACTAGATGTGAATGGCTCACACTCATTTTAGCTACTAGGGAAGCACAGATCAGGAAGATCACAGTTCTAGGCATATGCACAGGATCCATTTTCAACCCACAGTACACAGTTATGTGCACTTGTTATCCCAGTTACACAAGAAGCTGAGATGAAGAGGACTGAACTTCTAGGCCAGTCCAGGCAGAACAGTCTGTGAGAGTCCTTCGTAAAGAAGCTGGGCACTGATGGCATACCCCGGTCATCCCAGGGATGCAGAGAACATAAAATAAGCAAATCATGGTCCATGTGTGTGCCTGGCCAGAAAGTGAAATCTTCTCTCAAAAATAATCAGCACAGGAGCCAGGAGTTTGGCCTAGTAGTAGAGTGCCTGCCTAGCATGCATAAAGACCCAGGTTCGATTCCTCAGTACCACATACATAGAAAAAAGCCAGGAGTGGTGCTGTGGCTCAAGTGGTAGAGTTCTAGCCTTGAGGAAGTCCAAGGACAGTGCTCAGACCCTGAGCTCAAGCCCAGGACTAGCAAAAAAAAAAAAAAAAAAAAATCAGCATACTCCATGGTTTCCCCCATTTGTAATAATTAGCACACATCTAGGACTCTCCTAGCAGAGGACCACAACAGCTCAAAAGCAACATACATATGGCCATATAGATGAGAATAAACAAAATGAACCCTAGGATATGGAAACAAAAGGTTTATGTGTGATTGTTGTCCTCAATGTACTATGTGCAGTTATTCTTTTTCTCTTTTTTTCTCCTTATGGTTAATTTCATGTGGTTACTGTATCTGACTTTGTTACTTGGTGTATTGTATATACATTTATTTGTTTGTTTGAAACAGGGAAGAGAAGGGAGAAAACAAGATGATTGGGAAGAAGTGAGGGGAGGTAAAGAGGGACAAAAACATGAGAAGGGGTATCAATGTGCGAAAAGTAATTCACCCACTACCTGACAAATGCAACTGTAACCCCTCTATATTATTACCCCAACAATTAAAAAAAAATTAGCACAGGGGCATGAGTGTGACCTAGTGATAAGAGTGCTTATCTAGCATGCATGAAGCCCTGAGTTTCATTCCTCAGTACCACACACAGAAAAGGCAGGAAGTGGTGCTATGGACAAGTGGTAAGAGCACTAGCCTTAAGAAAGCTCAAGGGCAGTTCCCAGACCTTAGTTCAAGAACCAGGACTGGCAAAAAAAAAAAAAAACTCAGTACACTGGGCACCAATAACTCATGTCTGCAATCCGAGCTACATCTGAGGCAGGAAACTCCATGAGACTTTTATTTCCAATAAATTACTCAAAAAAATTGAAAGTGGTGATCAAGTGATAGAATGCTTGCTTTTTGCAAAAGAAGCTCAGAAATAGTGCCCAGGCCCAGAATTCAAGCCCCAGGACTGGTAGGGAAAAATAAAATAAAATAAATAGCAAGTGCAAACCAGGCACCAGTGGCTCACACTTGCAATCCTATCTTCTCAGGAGATAGATCAGAGGATCACAGGTTCAAAGCCAGCCTGGACAGGAAAGCCTGTTGACACTTTTATCTCTAACTACCAAAAGCCAGAAGTGGTTCAAGTGGTAGAACACTAGAGCAAACAAAAACAAAAACAAACAAATGAACAAAAACGAAAGAAAAAAGAAATGAGGGACCAGGAGCATGGCCTAGTGGTAGAGTGCTTGTCTAGCATGCACAAAACCCAGGTTTGATTTCTTGATACCACATACATAGAAAAAGCCATAAGTAGTGCTGTGACTCAAGTGGTACAGCTTTAACCTTGAGAAAGCCCAAGACAGTGGCGAGACCCTGAGTTCAAGCTCCAGGACTAGCCAAAAAAAAAAAAAAAGGATTCAAAAGACTCAAAGCCAAGGCCTGAGTTCAGCATTAAAAATAATAGTAATAGGGCCAGGAGCATGGCCTAGTTGGTAAAGTGCTTGCCTAGTATGCATGAAGCTCTAGGTTCAATTCCTTGGAACCACAGAACAAGTCAGAATATAGCACTGCAGCTCAAGTGATAGAGGTCTAGCCTTGAGAAAGCCCAAGGATAGTGCCCAGGCCCAGAGTTCAAGCCCTAGGACTAGCCAAAAAATAATCATAATAATAGCAATAATAATAACTAGTACAAAAAAAGGCTGAATGCATGGCTTAAGAATAGAGTGTCTGCTAGCAAGTATGAGTTCAGTGAGTTCTTGGGTTCAATCCCTGAATATACATACACATACATACACATGCCTCACAAAAAATTAAAATATACCCAACTTTTTGGTATGTACCAGAAGAATCCATATAGGCTTACTGCAGAGATACCTATGTACCAAATTTATCATGTATTACTCACAACTGCCAAATTATGGAATAGGCCCAGATGTCCATCAATAGATATTAGATGAAGAAAGTAGGGGTATTATTTAGCCATACAAAATAAAATTATGTAATATACAGGAAATGAAAAGCGAGAATCATTGCGTTAAGTGAAGTGAGGCAGCTGTCCCACAAAGATTAGTATCACATGTTTTCTCTCATATGTATTAATTTGGGAACATGAAGCAACAGGGAACTAGTAGGGATGTAAAAGGGGAATGAATGGGGAGAAGGATGAGAAGTAGAGAAGAGGAGTAGAGAAGGTATGACCAAAGCACATTAGACACATGTACTGAAATGTCATGAAACACTATTCTTTGTACAAAATACACTAATAAAAAATTTTGAGTCCAAATTTCTTTTAACAGAAAATTTACTTGGCAGATTATTTTGTGTTTGACCCCATTTCCTTAATATAACATAAAATTTGCTGTGCAATGGAGAAAAATGCATGAATAGAGGTAACTATATTCATAAAACAGTACTGTAGCAAAGAAAGAATGTGCATAAAGAGTGCACTCGAGTGTACCTTAAAATAGATCGGGGCCATCTCACCCACTTCCTTTGGGAGAGGAATACACTCATACACCATGTGATGCTGTTTCTTCATGCTCATATTAGTTTCTAAAAAAATGCAGTCCAATCCCATACCTTCAAACATCTTTACAAGTGATTTCCTGAACACCTAAAAAGGAAAACTAAGATGCATATATTCAAGCATTTCTGTATGGTGTCTGTGAAAGATGTTAAAATTATCAGTTAACAATTTTCTTCAAGATGAAAATATAAATCTGATAGACATACTTTACTAATATTTAGGCTATATAACAAATAATGAGGAAAGTTTTTGTAATGTATTATCATAAGATGTACCAAAGCTATTTTTATTTCAGAGAGATGTAATGCCCTAAATTATGGGGTTAGCATGATATTCCTATATCCCTAGTAGAATATGCTTCAATCTGGAGGTAACTCCCATTTTCCATATTCCTAAACTATCTTTTATTATCTAATTGCCCATTCTCCATTTAATTAATGCATCTGAATCACAGTTCCTCAGTGTCACAGCAGGCAACACTGAAGAATATTGCAGTATACAATTTGCAATAAAGGCACATTATTTAAAGAATCAACTGCACATAAACAAATTTTAAAATTCAAATTATTTTTCTTAAAAATATCACACTATGTAAGGCTAAGTATATATTATAATTAAAGTATTTTTATTAAAGGATTAACACCAATTATATATTAATGCTATACTTTATTCAAGTTTTTAACATAGAACATGTATAAATACAAAGTTACCCAAAAAGAATCTCCCCCAAATAACAATAAAACAATATATTCATCTGCATAAACCTACTTGAAGAAAGATATTTGGCTATTTAAAAAGGGGACATACAGGGCCAGGAATTTAGCCTACTGGTAGAGTGCTTGCCTAGCATGCACAAAGACCCCCGTTCAATTCCTGGGTACCACATATACATAGAAAAAAGCCAGAAGTGGTGCTGTGGCTCAAGTGGTAGAGCTCTAACCCCAAGAAAGCTCAACAACAGTACTCAGTCTCTGAGTTCAAGCCCCAGGACTGGCAAAAAAAAAAGGGGGGGAGGCATACAGTCTCACTACAGTACAAGCTCAAGCATAGCTTTCAAAGAAGTAAGAATAAATTTAAAAGAGGGCAAATACTATGTATTTGATAAAATTAGCATTTTTGGATCTAAGGCAATTTGTGAAATTTGTGACTAGCCAAGGATGCTTTGTTGAAAATTATCTTTGTAATTCCTACTAAATAGGTTTAAGATTCACTGTTAATACTGATACACAACTGTTATTCAAAGGAAAAAAAAAACTTGAAAAAAATGGTTCCTGTGTTTTCAAACATTACTTTGTGTTAAAGCTAAACATTAAATGATAAATAAAAAATAGCTAAATAAAAGTATGTCCAATAAACTGGTCAATAACTATAAGGAGATTCATAGAGAATAATTAATTTTCAGTGTCATACCTACTTGAGAGTAAAAACAAAAGCTAAAAGAACTGTATTCCCTAAACTGCACTAGCATTCAGGAATTTCATTACTTTACTGGGCTACAGTAATTTATCATTTCTAACATTAGTTTTTCTTTTAGCAAAAAAAAAGCTACAATGCCATTTTTCACATAAAACAGTTTCCTTCCTCACCTAACTTCCCACAATGTACCTGACTTACACAATGTGCTAAACTGCAATGTAACCTGCACTATTATACCTGATACATTTGGGCAGAACTAATGATTCGTGTACTAATGATCTATTGAGCTGAAATAAATTTCTTTATCCATTTCAATAGTTTTTATTATGTATCTTACTTTCTTTCAGCTATATAAAGCAGACACTAGACTTCCGTGATTAAGTATTTAAACACTTTAGATATGTCCTTTATTCCAAGTTAAATAAGTTTCCTATGCAAAAAAAAAAAAATTAACTACACACCCAAAGAAGTTCTAAATTCTAAAAAAATACATTTTCCATACTTTTTACCCTATATTACCCATAGTTACCAATACACATTCTGAGGGGGGAAAAGTTTCACATTGAAAAATTGTATTCTTACTCCGACTTGGGCATGGATACCATAAAAAAAAATCTGTCCTTTTAACTTTCACATTATAAACTCTCAGAGAACAAGTAACTAAAAGTTCATGAAATGTAGTCAAAACATGCCTTTTCCTGGTATGTTTATCACCATTCTGAAGACAGTAGCATAGACCAACAGTCTCTTTTGAGGACTTATAATTTTCACATTTTCCTAACATGGGCTTCCTGTGACCTCTATTGCGTTGTCTAACATTAACAAACAAGAGTTAATGTTGTTTCTTGGTCATTCTGAGGTCCTGAGCTGTCACACCTACTGAAATTCAGCAGTAATTCCACCCATGTTGTGTCTGTCAGTCTCATAAAGGATCAACCACAGAAATAGATCTGTGAGTCCACAAGCTGGGCTGGGTTATGAGAAGGAGCAGAATGCAATCGGATAACAGAATGGCCACAGCACAGGAAGCCAATCCCATGCCAGGAACATGGCAGCTGCTGCCAGAGAGCCAGTCACTCCCACAATTCTTTCAATCCCTTGAAATGCCTTTCATTTTCACTGGGACTTAATAAGCATGCTTATTTCATGCTAAACAAAATACTGATTTGCAATCTTGATTGATTTTTTTTATAAGAAAAATAATCATTACTTTGTCACAATTTATTTAGCAAGCACATCTTCCCAAGGATAGGGGAAATAAAACTCTAAAAGGTAGGTTCATAGGAGAAACATGACCTCAGCTACACAAACCTATGGTACAATTCAAGTTTAAGGCTGGGAGCATGGCCTAGTGATAAGAGTGCTATCCTAACATGCACAGAGCCCTGGGCTCAATTTCTCAGTACCATATACATAGGAAAAGCCACAAGTGGTGCTGTGGCTCAAGTGGTAGCCTTGAGCAGAAAGTGTCCAGGGACAGTGGCCAGGCCCTGAGTTCAAGCCCCAGGACTAGCAAAAAAAAAAAAAAAGGTTCATGTTTAAACTCAGAAAGGAAAACCATTGAAAAAAGCCTGTTGGATTTCTGCGCAGTAGTTTCAACAATGCTCAAGACATTGACAAAGAGATGACCTTGCTGACCTGAATTTCTTCCCAGACGTCTTCATCCAATAAGGTAGCGGCCCGGTGGTGCTGCAAAGGGACCACGAGGCAGTGACCCTCTGTAAGGGATCGGAAATTGGGTAAACACAAGTAAACCTAGGGGGAAAAGATTCCAAAGGCAACATGTCATTACTCATTGCTGGTCATAACGAAGGAGCCCATGAGAAAAACAGATGAAAAAAAAAAGTATATTTAATTATAAGAAGTCATTTATTTTTCTGGGAATTTGGCCTACTGGTACAGTGCTTGCCTAGCATGCATGGCGACCCAGGATCGATTCCTTGGTACCACCTACATAGAAAAAGCCAGAAGTGGTGCTGTGGCTCAAATGGTAGAACTCTAGCCTTGACAAAGTCCAAGGACAGTGCTCAAGCCCTGAGTTCAAGCCCCAGAACTGGCAAAAAAAAAATATTTTTTTTTCTTTTGCCAATGTTGGGACTGAACTCGGGCCTTGGAGCTGTCCCTTAGCTTTTCTGCTCTACCACTGAGTTCTATTTCTACCCTTTGCTGGTTAATTGGAGGTAAAAGTTTCACAGACTTTCTTGCCTAGGTTGACTTCCAACTGTGATCCTCTGATCTCACTCTCCTGGTAGCTACGATTATATGCATGAGTCACCAACATGCATTATTTTAATATTTTAAAGATATCTTTTTTTAGGGCTAGGTATATTGGCTCTCTCATGCAATCCCAGTGATTCTAAAGGCAGAGACTGGAAGAAAGAATAGAGACCAGCCCAACAAAAAAAAAAAAGTTAGGAAAGGCTGCATACTGGTAGAGTATGCATGAAAACCTGGGTTCGATTCCTCAGTACCACACACATAGAAAAAGTCAGAAGTGGTGCTGTGGCTTAAGTGGCAGAGCGCTACCCTTGAGAAAGCCCAAGGACAGTGCTCAGGCCTTGAGTTCAAGCCTCAGGACTGGCAAAAAAGAAAAAAGAAAAAAAAAGCTCCTATGTCAATCAATACACTGGATATGGCAATAGAAAATCAGTGGTCTCAGCTACATGAGAAACCATGTAAATGAACTTGATCCAATATAGATAGCCCTGGGGGTAAAAAATTATCCTTAAAGATAAAATAGAGTTAGAAGCATGACTCAGAGGCAGAATACTTGCCTAAGCAAGCACAAGGCCCTGAGTTCAAACATTTTAGTACCACCAAAGAGAGAAACAGAGGAAGAGATTTCTTTTATATTTAAAAATGAAACTATTAAAACAGCTGGAAATTGAGTAAAAAGTCTCCATTTTCATTGCCATGCTTCAGATAACACCTAAGATTTCCCCCTCCAACCAAAAGAGAAAAGAAAAATAAGAATAAATGACAAAGAAGGCTGTATGTTGTGTCATGACAATATTCTACTTGCCTTAAGAGATTGTAAGAATTACGGTAATTGAGGGAAAAAAATATCTGAAACAAAGAATAAAGTACAATATGCTTGGGGAATCTCACAAACCCACAATGGAGAAGGCAAGTAAACATGCCCTACAGGTGTCCTCAGGGCATCACTGCTGGATCACCTACCTTAGCACCTAGTGCAACAATGAGGTGCTTGGGAAACTGAGAGCTATCGCAGCAGTAGAGACAGTTTTCCATTCGTGCTGCGAGACTCTGGTGTTCAGCAATCGCCCTTCTCCTCTGGTTCTCCCCTTCACCAAGCTGTCCCCGCTCCGTAGCTTTGGAGACAAACATGTCATCCAGAGTGTAAGAATCTCCATCTGTTTTCCCCATGAACTGAAAATCAAAAATAACAGTAGTAGAGGGTTAGAAGGTAATGGTTAAATAATAATTTTCTTGCATAAGTTTATCCTAAATCTGTAAGTTTTGTGGGGGAAATAAAACCTCATGCATTAAAAGAATTTGGAAAGGATGACTTAAAAAGTTCAGTTTAATCATCGAAAATCAACCAAACTCTTAGGCAGTTTCTTTTACACTGTTTTGTTAAAGTGGCCTGGACTGGCGTCACACTCAATCCATTTCCGGTCTATACAAAAGGAAAATATCACTGCTACCATTTTATGACACCCAAATTTCAAGTTGCCTTCAGGGGATGTCACACGATTTCACACTCTTGGATTAGCCTCTTTCCAATCAAATTTCACCACATATCTATACCTGTCTGAGAATGAGAAAGCTCTCTAGGAACTGAAATGGAGGTGGTGAAAATTGTCAGTTTCAACATTATCTTATTCTAACCAAACCTTTAAGAACAAATGGCAGGGGCGGGATTATAGCCTAGTGATAGAGTGCTCACCTAACATGCACAAAGCTTTGGGTTCAATTCCTCAGTACCACATACACAGAAAAAGCCGCAAGTGGCGCTGTGGCTCAAGTGGCAGACTGCTAGCCTTGAGCAAAATGTGTCCAAGGGCAGTGCCCAGGCCCTGAGTTCAAGCCCCAGGACTAGCAAAAAAATATATAGCAGTTAATCTCTCAAGATTTATTATCATTACAGTTTCCTGAAAAAAGAGCAAAGCATTTCACAAATTTCAGTGCACATTATAGAAACATGAAATGCAGAATTTCAGGATAACTTCTATCAGAAAATTTAGTAAGATTTAAAATATATTGTCTAAGTTTACAAAAAGAGAAAGATAAATTTGTCAACAGAAATACAAACATCTCAGGCTGGGAGTTTGGCCTAATGGTAGAGTGCTTGCCTAGCATGCACAAAGACCCGGGTTCAATTCCTCGGTACCACCTACCTAGAAAAAAAAGCCAGAAGTGGTGCTGAGGCTCAAGTGGTAGAGCCCTAGCCTTGAGAAAGTCCAAGGACAGCACTCCGGCCCTGAGCTCAAGCCCAGGACTGACCCCCCCCAAAAAAAAGAAGAAAAAAAGAAATACAAACATCTCTTATTAGGTGATAAATCATCTTGCTTTCTTAGAATTTATGGTAAAAATTCTAGTTACTCTGAGATTTTCTCTTCTTTATCCCTTCTTATAATTTCCAGCTTCCTCCCCTCCAACCCATTTTAATGCTTGGCAGTAGAGAAAAAAAATTACTGCCCACAGTGTGAACAAAATTAATAAGGAAAGATGTATATAGATTGCAGGAAGACGTGCCTGAGTTTACGTTGCTAAGGAAACACTGACGTCTGAAATCTTAAATGGAAGAGCTTATATTTTAAAAACGTTGGAGCCACTACAATATATTTTAGGAAAGAACAAAGCATACACGACTCATTACTCTCAGATACCAACAACTAACAAATGGAAGTTGGATAAAGACAATTTGATCTAGGTAGCACTTAAGGACTATCAATTAACATGAGTCATTTGAAAAGCAGGACTGTTTAAAGAGAAGAGCTGGCATGGGAGTTACAAGGTGAGGATTCTGCTGCTGCCTTTTCCAGCTCAGTAGCTGTGGGAACCAGAGCATCTTGTATAAGCATTTAGTTCTCTTACACTTTCAGTTTCCTTGTTTGTAACATGTAGAAAGTTTATCAAGATTAGTAAGAACCTTTCCCTGAACCAAAATTATTTGGTTCTATGATTGAGAGATCCTATGCCCATTGTATTTTAGGAAAACACAATAAATACACTGTCGTATATTCATAAAGAAAATGGGCAAATGTACCCTTCTTTTCCTGGACATTACTTAGTATGCCTTTTTTTTTTTTTTAGTAATTATGTAGCAAATATTCAGCTAAAACTAAGAAATGTATAGAAATAGAAAAAAAAATTTTAAGTCAACACTGACAACCCTCCTAACCAAACAAAGTTGCAATTTAGCACAAGAGGCCTTTCTTGCTTGGTTACAAGAGCTCACATTTAAGATTTAATGGTAAAATATAGCTAGCAATAAAATGAATGTACTCTGAATTAATTTGAATATAATCTGAATTTTAGGAATGCAAGATAAAGGTGAATCGTTAATAGGATAGAAATCCAGAAGTAAAATGTGTATCATGTCAAAGACAGCTCAGGAGATTTAAATACTGTCCGGAAGTATTCTGAAACATGGTGTCCAACATGAAATCTTTCCTGGCTCCCCAGTTTAAATCCTGATCCTTCCAAAGATTTTTCCCTTGTCATTCTCAGTAGTTTGTACATCTGTAATACTAAATTCATGTTTCATAATTATTTAATGTTTCTTTTATCCTAGCCTCTAAGTTCCCTAAACAAGAATCCTGTCTTCACACAATGAATGAGATCAAGAACTACTTTTCCTATGCCAGCTATTTCTGACTGGCTACTTTCTTGAAGGCCTAGATCCATCCACAAAGGATCAATATATAAAGGAAGTATCCAAGTACTTCCGAAGGTATTTATCATTTATATATCCTAAATCTAAGTTAATAAATGATGGTTCACAGTCCAAAGCAATCTAGCCAGATTTTTGTAAAAAAAAGTTTGTTAGAATATAATCACACTGAATATGGCTGCTTTTCTTCCACAACAGCAAAGCTGAGAGTTCAGAGAGCCGAAAATATTTACCATTTCACACTCTACAGAAAAAGTCATATACTAATGCTTTGCAACTAATATGAAGAAACACAGAGTGAAGAGCTTATGTGGTCTCTTCAAGAAAATACTTAACATCTCTAAACTTCCTATGAAGATTTTTTTTAAATGTAGTACTCAGCTAATTAGTCCATAAAATTTTAAAGAGAGAAGATATTAAACAGCATTTATAGAAAAGGCTAATTCTTTGGGTATTTTTATTTTTACATGCTTTCAGTAGTGCTTCGAATTTTTAGCAGAGCTAATTTTAGTCACTAAAGGTACAAGACAAATTTCCACTATGCTGTGGCTACTATTACTCAGGAAGTACTAAAAAAATGGCAATGCCAAATCAACACTTGCATAGCAACTCTACCTTTATTGGTTCTACTGCAAATAGGTAATGTTGACACAGCTTTGTGCATTTAAAATACAACATGGTCTTTTTTACAATAAACTGCTTTCCTTCTGCTATCATACACAAATCAATGTTCGGCCCATTCCTTGGAAAGCCATGAAAAAATTAACATGTTTGGCAAAGGGAGAGAGGGCTGAATTTCCTTTAGCTGCTACAAAGGGATATGTCCTCCAAATAACACAAAGAAAACAACCTGGATAACAACAGTACCCTCATCAGAATGTTAATGCAATACTATAAACAGGCAGCACTGTGCCAAACATTTAATTCTGCCTCTGTACCAGGCATGCTGAGGCATGCCTGGAACCCCAGCTACTTCAGAGGCTGAAACAGGAGAATTTTGAGTTCCACAATACTCTGGTCAACAGAGCAAGACTCTGTCTCAAATTTGTAAGAATAAATAAGAAATAAAAAATCTGGTCCCAAACTAAGTAATCCAGAGTCTATACTTAAAAACAAATAGAATCTCAAGTGTATTTTGTTTTAATATGTTCCAAATCAGATCTCCCTGAAAACTAGATAATAGATGTAAGCATCAGCTTCTCAAATTCAAAAGTTGGGGAAGAATACCTCTTACCTTAGATGCCATTCTCATAAAGAGTTTGTTCTGATTCTCTGCTGTCCCCATCTTTTCATTTCTGACTAAATCATTTAGACTTAGGTGATCATCATCATGAAAGTATCTGACTCTTTCTTTTCCCTCATGGGTTGAAACCTAGGACAAAACAAAGTCATCGAGTGAAAAGCTAAGTCTCAGTCTTTCTGATAGATTATGTATAAGTCTGATAACAAATGTAAAAATTTTACCATGTATCAAAGCCTGTCCTATCAGTTTATCTTATTTTAGTTGCTTCCATGTGAAAGACTACCATTCAAATTAAATTTCTTACAACTTCTCTTTCCCAGGATAGAAGTGCCATATCATCTGACCTCTGAATTTGGCAGAAACAAAAGTTTTCTATCCCTTCTTTTCTCTATTCTTCTATTTCAAGCCCCTTGCCACTGTGGAAGGTATCCAGAGATGAAAAGTATGCCCTCCCAAAAAAGAGGTGAAATATCAAAATCACTGCTCTGGGACAGTGATTATTTAATTCTCCTCATTCATATGTGGAAATCTCAGTATGATGAGGGCCTTTGGAGAAGTGACTCTCAATCATGAAGGTAGAGCATCATAAATAAATTAGTAGCCCTACAAAGACAAGACAGGACTTCTTTCTTTGCTCTATGTGAGGATAAAACAAGAAAACCACCACCCGCCAACCAGGAAGCCTGCCCCTGCCAAACATGATCCTGCCAGCACCCAGTATCCAGAATCATAAGGAATAAATTTCTGCTATTTAAACTACCTGGCTACGTTATTCTGATACAGCGTCCAGAACTGATGAAGCATCACGTCTAACAGTTAACCTTGACTCTATATAAACAGATTTACCAAATCTTAAGCTGATATCCTTATCCCCACTGAAGTCAATCTGGGGTTTTCTTCCGTCAGCTCCATATACAAATAGGGAACCAAAAAATAATATTTATTCCTTTCTAAGACAAATCTCCTCATTTCCTTGTACAAATAACATTTGGCCTTCCACTTTTTCAAGATCTTTGTAACCAGGGTCCATTATTCCCCGACATTGTTATTCTTTTCTTCACCCGTCTAACCTCAGACATTGTTATTCTTTTCTTCACCAGCCTAAACCTCAAATGCATAATTTCAATCACTTCCTGCCTCCAAGTCCTTAAATATGTGGTCTTTTTGCCATTTGGTTATACTCCCAACAGCAAATTCCAGTCCTAAATCAACATGTCTCTACTCTTCACTTCTACACCTGGATTGCACAGCAGTATGTAACTTAAGAGGGCCCTCAGTGCCATGAGCTAAAGAGGTAAGAATTCCTCATTAACTCTGTCATTTCACAAATCCAAACCTTTACTAATCTCCCACACATCCCCTCCGAGACTTAGTTCCTCCTGGGACATGAGAAGAGGGACCTATACCATTTCCATTTCAGAAAGAATTAATCAGTATCTCTAGCAGCAGAAGCACTCGATGTACAAGTAACAAATATGTGAATGATAAAGTCTGAACAAACAATTCTTTGGTGTACTCAATTATCTGTATGATCTTCAAATTGAAAACAAAAAGTTAACATAGGAAAATTCAATACTGCTTTGTTGTTTTCAGTTCAAGAGCCTCAAGGTAGTGCTAGCAACAAATTGGTGGAGCAAAGAGATGGAAAAGTAAATTAGGTGCAGGCGGCTCACAGCACCTACACAATTAGGACTGCATTGTGAATGGATACCTTATCACCGGGACTCAAAGTAGCTGTCTAGCACAGGTCTAGAAGAACAAAGTTTTCCATAAGAGATGTGGTAAGTATGCAGTAGGAAACTAAATTCAACACCAAAGAAATGAACACTAAAATTAAAACTGCATTTCATGTTATAATTTTCTGAGAAAAACACATTTTGTAAAAGGCAAAGAGATACAATTAAGAATAAAAGTAATAACCTAACTTACTACTGTCTAATGTTTGTATTAGGAAGCTGCAATAAAAGAAATATTTTGTCTTTTTTTTTTTTTAACCCAGTCCTGGAACTTGAACTCAGGGCCTGAGCGGTCCATGAGCTTTCTCAAGGATAGAGTTCTACCACTTGAGCCACAGCACCACTTCTGGCTTTTTCTTTTTTGGTCCATCGTGGGGCTGGAACTCTGGGCCTGGGCGCTGTCCCTGAGCTCTTCAGCTCAAGGCTACTGCCCTACCCCTTGAGTCCCAGCATCACTTCCTGTTTTCTAGTGGTTAACTGGAGATGAGTCTCACGTTCATTAGTACCCCAGCTGGCTTTGAACTTCGATCCTCAGATCTCAGCCTCCTGAGTAGCTAGGTTTACAGGCGTGAGCCACCGTGCCCTGTACTTCTGGCTTTTTCTATGTATGTGGTATCGAGAAATCAAACCTAAGTGTTCGTGCATCCTAGGCAAGCACTCGACCACGAGGCCAAACTCCCGGCCCAAATAGAAATATTCTGTAGTCTAAGCTTTGAGGCCTAAGGTTGTGCCTCAAGTGATAGAACACCCTCCTATTAAGTATGATCAAGTTCATCTCCAGTTCAACGAATCTAGGAGAAATATCTTAATAAAAATAAGCAAAATCCAAAGGAAAAAAAAGAATCCTATCTAAGAAAAAAGTAAGCCTAAGAAGCAGAGACTTGAGACACGTACCTTCTGTTTCTTCCCTTTTCCTGCTCTGGCTGCCAGCGGCCCTCCAGGTGCACCCACGGGCCACACTCTCCCAGACTCGTCACTTCTGACTAAGATCACTTCTTGCTGCTCTTCTTTCTATGAGAAGATTAGAGATAACTTGAAATAAATGTGGAAATTACTGAATGCTTCTATTTAGTGACAAAAGAATACAAGAAAGATTCAAATTCTCATAATATTGTGAATTATCTCTATTACTATACTATAAAATTACCATAATCTCTACAGAAAAACAGTGGGGAAAATATTCAACATGTACTTTATTATTTTTTAATGGAATTATAAAAGCAAACTTCAAGCTTTTCTCTGGACACTAAGAAACAGCAGTCTACCAGGCATTATATGAGCATACCCATCATTTATACAGCAGATGTTATGTCCAGGGGACACTTCTTGATTTCAGGAAGTCACTAAAACTTAATTATGACAGATAAAGCAACTAAATAACAAAGCAACTTGCTTACTATGGTGACATTCTACACTTCTTATTTATTAGCAACCTTCGAGTACATCATTTCTGATTTTTCTGAACAAATTATATTCCACATGCCTAATGACATATCTTTCCTACAAAATTTTAAACAAATACATGCCTGGAAAAGAATAAACTGTACTCTATGTATAAAAATGGATCATTACTGGTAGATTTCCAGTAAAGAATATTAGGATTTCACCAAAAAAATCATCTGGAAACAAGACTAAGAAAATTATTCACATTTCAATTTTCCTCTCAAATCAGAATTAAATATAAAAACCAATGTCAGTACCATTTAACTGAGATTTAGTTCTCCTTTTGAGAAAAAAAATACCTTCCTATTGTTGGTCTTCTAGCAATGTGTTGAGAGTTTTTATTTTGGGGTGGGTGTTACAATCAATACTAAATGGCAAATAAAAATTATGAACACTTTTCTTTCTTAGTAAAACAATACTAATAGAAAGTTACACTGTAAAGAATTTCTCTAGTTGTTTCCTTACCAAATAAAGACGATGAGCAACACATTAACCTGCTTCTAACTTTATCACACCACTAAGCTAGTCTCTCTATGACTTTCAAATTACCAAATCCAGTCAATAAATATCATCGTCCTTGATTTGAAACATTTCCTGCTTATTATACTCTCCAACCTTTGAAACTCTTATTCTACCTTTACTTCTTTTGACTCATTTAATCAGCAAACATTTTTAAGAAACTATAGCTCTTCTGTAATGTGCCTAAATAAAGCCTATGCCTTCAAGTTTTCAGCCTAGCAAGGGATTTACACTATATGTGAATTATCAAGGTAACTCCTTCACTTAATCCTCCCTTTAAATCCTCCCTTTATAACTTCCTCTCAAATGCTGATCCCAGAATTCCTTGGTTTCCAGTCTTCCACACAGAAATCTAATTATTCTCAGAATCAAAAACTTCAGTGTGGGAGCCAGGAATGTGGCCTAGTGGTAGAAGAGTATTTGCCTTGCCCAAGACTGAGTTCAAGCCCGAGGACTGGCAAGAAAGAAAGAAAGAAAGAAAGAAAGAAAGAAAGAAAGAAAGAAAGAAAGAAAGAAAGAAAGAAAGAAAGAAAGAAAGAAAGAAAGAAAGAAAGAAAGAAAGAAAGAGAAAGAAAGAGAAAGAAAGAAAGAAAGAAAGAAAGAAAGAAGCCCTTTCATTTAGTGTCAGACTGTATGACCTTATGTATCTAGGTTTTGCTTTATTGCAAATCTCTGCTAGGAGAGCCCAAGGTTTCTACTGATTATGACAAATGAGGGAAACCATTGAGCCTAAGTTCCTTTGAGTCTGGCTTACTTCACTTAATATGATTTTTTCTAAGTCTTTCCATTTCCTAACAAATAGGGCAATGTCATTCTTTCTGACAGCAGCATAGAATTCCATTGTGTACAAATACCACATCTTGTGGATCCATTCATCAACTGAGGGCCATCTAGGTTGGTTCCATATCTTTGCTATGGTGAATAATGCTGCAATGAACATTGTTGTGCTAGTGGATTTAGTATGTCCTTGTTTCTGGATGGTTGGGTAAATGCCAAGTAGTGGAATTGCTGGGTCATAGAGGAACTCTATGTTTATAGTCTTTTGAGGAACTGCCATACTGCTTTTCATAGTGGTTGAGTGAGTTTGCACTCCCACCAACAGTGTAGTAGTGATCCCTCCTGGCCACATCCCAAAAGCCATATAATGAGTGATTATTGTCCTTAATGTACTATGTTATCTCTCATCTCTTTTGCTGTCCCTTGATTATCTCATATTGTTATAGTATCTCACTTTGTTATCTGATATATTCGATATATTTGTATTTGGTTATTTGAAATTGGATAGGGAAGAGGGGAAAACAAGATGGGGGGGGAGGGAAATGGAAACCAAGACATGAGAAAGGGTGTCAATGTATGTGAAGTTAATGCACCTTCTATCTGGCGAATATAATGTAACCCTTCTATTAATTACAATAAAAAATATATGAAAAAGAAAGAAAGAAAGAAAATATCCAGCTTGGTGGCTCATGCCAGTCATCCTAGCTACTCAGGAGGCTGAGATGTGAGAACTGCGGTTTAAAGCCAGCCCAGGCATTAAAGTCCATGAGACTTTTATCTGTGGTTCAAGGGGTAGGGCAGTAGCCTTGAGCTGAAGAGCTCAGGGACAGCACCAAGGCCGAGTTCAAGTCCTATAACCCACAAAAAAAGAGCCTTGCAAGCCTCATGGATCTCCCCAGTAGATCACCACAATGTGAAGTATGACCCTCAGAACAGCGTAAGATGAGATAAATAAACAAACTGGGTATTTATAAAATTTTATAGCAGTCAACAGAGCAATCTTTCATTAATTTAATCTAAATAAAAACCTGATGGCAGGGCCTGGAGTTTGGCCTAGTGGTAGAGTGCTTGCCTAGCATGCACGAAGACCTGGGTTTGATTCCTCGGTACCACGTACATAGAAAAAAGCCAGAAGTGGTGCTGAGACTCAAGTGGTAGAGCTCTAGCCTTGAGAAAGTCCAAGGACAGTGCTCAGACACTGAGCTCAAGCCCAGGACTGACAAAAAAAAAAAAAAAAAAAAAAAAAAAACCTGATGGCTGGCTGAACCCATGACTCAAAGGTGTAGCACCAACCTCACAAGAACAAGTCTGAGTTTCCAAAGCCTAGTAAAGTGCGCGCGCGCGCGCACACACACACACACTTGAATTTAGTACTTCTGATTTTTTTATATCATATTTCAAATGTCAAGTTTAACAAACAAGTTGAATTTAGTACTCCTTATGTTCTTTACTTCAACTTTCTATAATTCATTTTTTTTGTGCCAGTCCTAGGGCAGTCTGTGGCTGGTATGTGGCAAAAACATAAGACCCTAAATAATAACTAAAGCAAAAAAGAATTAGTAGCAGGGCTAAAATGGTAGACCTGCCCAGAAAAACAAAGTATGTTTTATGTTCATGACTTCATTTAATAGCTTCTCATCTCAGTCAGAATAAAAGTCCTTTCTTTCTCAATGACTTACACTGTCATTCACTCCTCCACTGCAATACCACGGCTTTCCTTGTTGTTCTTTATACATATCAGACACACTCCTATCTCTGAGCCTTTCAATTCTCTGCTCCCTATGCCTGGAGCACTCTTCATTCAGACAGGTGCTCTCATTTGCTCACTGCAGGTCTCTGCATCACTGATCAGCCTATGCACTCAAATCCCTAACCTGCCAGAGGATTAAAACTTTCTATTATGCCATGCAATTTACTTAGCTATCATTCTACCATTTTTTTTTTGCCTCTATTCCTATTAAAATGAAAGTTTCATGTAGGCAAGTGTTTTAATCTGTTTTTCTGAATAATAAAGATAAATAAATCATATAATTAACCCATTTGTCCCTATTGGATATCCAACTCAAGTCTCTTTCTCTTTAGGAAAAGAATTTAAGGGCCACGTGGATTTCTAGTATATACAGCAACAAAATGTAGAATAAATGCAGTTCTTCTTGACACCAAACCTAGGCTTCTGTTAGAAAACTTCAGTGAAATTTAAGAGGCTATAATGAAAATAAAAGAAAAAACAAGCAAATCATACAAAGAAACACAGAGAGACATGCAGACATATCTCATACTAAAATATTGAGACTACAAAACAGTATTCACAGGTGATTGATTACACAGGCAATCATATACCTGCACAGTGAGCTTTATTATTTACCTCTGCCCCTGATTTTGTTGATGACATCTGTGGTACTGTTTCTTTGAATTTATTTGCCTTTTCAAGTTGGGCTTTCAGTCTTTCAGCTAATTCCTCCAAAAAGAAAAATAAGTAAAAATGGGTATGATGTGTCTTTTAATTCTTCACTGTAGAATATTTTAAAAACATACAACAGAAAAGAAAATAGCATAACAACATCCCTTGCTAACTTCAACTACCAACTCACAGCCTAGTGCATTACATTTTAATGAACTTATCACAGTTACAAAGGAACTAGCCTATGGTTTAAAATACACTTTTCTTCACTGTTGATATATAACTTAAAAATTCCAAGTATATTTCATTTTTAGCCTAGGATATCTATAGAAATTTATATAAAATGACTAACACAAACCACCGAACCACAAAGTAATAAATCACAGTTTCATATTTCACTGCAAATATTACACAAAGAAATACATATTTTTAGCATCTTAGCCTTCTGTAAGGAATCCTTTCAGTATTTTAATTAATTCTTTGGTGCTTTCATAACACAAACTTTATCCCCATGTTTTATTTATGTTGTTGGCTTATATTACTAATTTCTAGGCCAAGTTTAATCCAGTGTCATCAAGAATTATATTCAAAGGGAGAGATCAGTATACATAAGATATGCCTTTCACTAAATATACAACTAAAAAACAGAAAGTGTATATAGTTGCCTTTTTTTAAAGAAAGTGTACTATGACATACAAACCCTCAGCCTAATTTTAATTATGTTCTAAAATCTAAGTGCCAGTGATTGTATATAGATTCCCTTCTTGAACACTTGTTTGTTAAACACGTCATTTGAAATATGATGTAAAAATCAATGTTAATAAATTCTTTAACAAAAAAAGAAGCAAGTTTAATATGGTGATAGGATACCAAACATGAAACTACTTAAAGATCACTTGCATCTGAGTTTGACGTGAGCCTATACATGTGTCCCAAGCAAATGTGCTATTCCAGGGCATAGAAAGCTACCTACCATTCTGCCATGTACAATTTAACAGCAATTAGTATAACAGGCAGGTGAAAATGAGTGAATTAATCAATGAATAGACTCACAAATGAAATAGGTCTTACAAATAATCCGTTTCTATTCCATTCTAGGGAAATCAGTCTTAAACATTACTGTGAGAATTACATGAACTAACCCATAAAACTACCAGTATCAAAGACACATTCCCTTAATACTTGAATAAATGAATTAATCATCTTTTTTAAGAGCTCATTGTTTAGGTTCTTAAAGTAGCATTTTTTAGAATGTAGTAAGTATTCTTTGTAATAAATAATTAAAACAGGAATCCAGCAGCTGGTGGCTCATGCCTGTAATCCTAGCTACTTGGGAAGCTGAAATTTGAAGTCTGTGATTCAAAGCCAGGCTAGACAGGAAAGTCCATGACACTCTTACCTCCAATAAACTACCAAAAAGCCAGAAATGGAGCAGTGACTCAAATGGTACAGTCTTAAAGCCAAAAAAAGCTCAAGGTCAGTGCCCCTGAGTTCAAGCCCTAAGACTCAAACAAAACAATGATATATTAAATTCCTTCAAATATAACTCTTTCTATTACATAAGTTAGAAGTGAGAATAGGAAAGCAAACAGAAAAATTAAAAAATTAAAATCACACAGTTCCCTTAGAATATAAATTTCAGAAATCTGATAGAGAAAATAGAAAATTCATTTAGAAAATGGTAGCCAGGAGCAGCTCATGATGTAATCCTAGCTACTTAAGAGGCTGAGATCTGAGGACCATAGCTGAAAGCCAGCAGCCTGAGGCACCACAAAGCCCATGAGACTCTTATCTCCAATTAATCACCAGAAAACCAGAAGTGGCACTGTGGCTCAAGGGGTAGGGTGGCAGCCTTGAGCTGAACAGCTCAGGGACAATGCCCATGGCCAGAGTTCAAGTCCCAGAATCAAGGATGGAGAAGAAGGAAGAGGAGGAGGCTTGGTGGTGGTGGTGGTGGTACTGTTGTAAAAATGTTTAGGAATTTCTTTCAGTCACAATTATGTTTACTATATGCCATCATCACAGTACTAACTTCCAAAGTCACATGTACACATTATTTAACCTCATTTCTCCAAAATAACATAGAAGAACTTACCATATTCCCCATCATCTCTGCCTTGATAATCTTGGCACCCAATTTGTTCTTCTCATCAACAGTCAGAATGTGCAATGATTCACTCTCAGCACTACAGCAGGAACAGGAGAGAGAGGAAGAACACACAAAGAGTCAGTAGAAGTAACAACATCAATGGTTTCAGTGGTCAAGTGCTACCTTAACAACCTCAAGAAAGCTTTGCCATCAACAGCAGATCAGGATTCTAACATACATAAATTAGACTCAGGGGCCAGGAGTGTGGCTTAGTGATAGAGAGCTTGCCAGCATGCACGAAGCCCTGGGCTTGACGACTCGGTACCACATACACAGAAAAAGCCAGAAGTGGGGCTGTGGCTCAAGTGGTATCCTTGAGCAAAAGAAACTCAGGGACAGTGCCCAGGCCCCACGTTCAAGCCCCAGAAATGGAAAAAAAAAATTAGACTCAATATACAACTAAAAATATGTTATAAAGTTATGATATCCCAGAGTCCTAGGGACAATGAGGCAAATTAAAAAATCAACTACGCTGGGCTGGAGGCATGCCTAAGCAGTACAGTACCTGCCTAGCAAATTTAAGGCCTCAAGTTCAAACCCCAATACCAGAGCAACAGCAGCAACATATTCATTTAAAAAGAAAATTTTAAAAAATCAAAGACAAAGGACACTATTTGAGGTAAGGCATCACTATAATTTTCCTTCCCCTCATGTTTTTTTAGTCTGTATATCAAGAAGCAATTAAAACAAACAGTACAGACACAATTATGTGACCAAAAGAACATTACAACATTTTATATGCCTCTGTGGGTTGAGTTATTGTTTTTATCATTACTTGAATTTTTAAATGGTAACTATTTTTCAGTAGTTTTATCAAATTAAAAGTCTAGGGCATAAAAGGATTACAATAGTGCAAAACCTAGATATATAAGGCCATATAGGATGAGGCTAAATGAAAGGATCTCCAAGATATGGAAACAAGAGCTTTATCTTGTGTGATTGTTGTTCTTAATGCACTATCTCTTCTCTTTTGTTGCCCTTTGGTTAATATCATATTGTTACAGTATCTGACTTTGTTACCTGGCATGTTGCATATATGTTTGTTTATTTGAAATAGGAAAGGGAAGGGGGAAAAACAAGATGATTGGGAGGGGGTGAGGGGAAGGAAACGGGGACAAAAACATGAGAAGGAATATCAGTATGTGAGGAGTAATGCACCTACTATCTGAAGAATATAACTGTAACCCCTCTATTCATTACAATTTTTTAAAAAGATAAATGTAATTTATTTCAATTTCAAGCAAGCCAGATATATTTCTATAAATTTTACTTTTTTCAATAAACTTTTGCTTTCTAATCAATACAACTCCTCTCAATTTGCATTATTTCCCATTTAATTACTCTTTAAGAATTCTCTTTGAAAATTTACTGTTCCTACCTGTTCGCCGAAGGGAATGGCTATGCATGTGAGAGAAATTGCAGCATATGCTAATGCAATGTCTAAAGAGAACCTGTTCAATTATGCTCCTGTGAAATCTACCTGCTCCTGGGTATGCCTGTTAAATTTCTGTTTCCTGGGTAAGAAATATCTTGATAGCTTTTCCCCCTGCATTTTCTGCTTTTCTTTACTTTCCAAATACTTGACTTTCCATATCTAACTTTCCTTTCCACCAAAATTATGCCTAATTCATCTATTTTTTTTTTCTTGTGGGTCATGGGGCTTGAACTTTGGGCCTGGGCGCTGTCCTTGAGATCTTCAGCTCAAGGCTACCACCCTACCCTTGAGCCAAGCCTCACTTCCCATCTTCTAGAGGTTAACTGGAGATAAGAGTCTCAGGTCCTTTTGTGCCCAGGCTGGCTTTGAGCCTTGATCCTCCGATCTCAGCCTCCTAAGTAGCTAGGATTATAGGCATGAGCCACCCACCAGGCTTAATTCATCTTTTTGTCTCAACACTAAGCAGCTAAAAAAATTAAGAACTAAGGGAAGATAAACTGGATAAAGAGGTTTCCTTGGGACCAGGAGTTTGGCCGAGTGGTAGATTGCTTGCTTAGCATGCACAAAGACCCAGAATAAGCTGGAAGGGGTACTATGACTCAAGTGGTAGAGCTCTAGCCCTCAGAAAGCCCAAAGACAAAGGCTCAGGCCCTGAGTTCAAGCCCCAAACTGGCCAAAAAAAAAAAAAAGGAAAAAAAGAAAAGAAGGAAAGGAAAGGAGAGAGAGAGAGAAGAGTAAAAGAAAGGACAGGGGAAGGGAACAAAGAGTTGGTAAGAAAGGGAGAAAAATGATAAAATACCCATCAAGAGTAGACTTCATGTCCTGCAAATGTTCTCTTTGTGCTGGGTCATCGCTCATGCTCTTGACCTGTAACTCTTCTCTCCCATCTCCTGGACTACATTGGCAGCTAGCGCTGTTCTGGGTTTCCAGTGGCTTTGGATCTACATATTTCTTGTCTTCTTCTCTTCCATCAGGGCGATGCCATGATGGTTTTTCACTGTTTTCTTCACTGCTTTCCATGGGTTTTCTAAAGCCACGATGCAAAGAACCCTGAGCTACTAGGGCTGAAGATGAAGCAGATGATTCAAAACTTCTGGCCTTAAAGTGCAATGGCAGTTCATCATCATCACAGGGTCTTAAGAATTTAGGTCTCGACTTTCTGGAGCAGAACTCCTGACTTTGCCTTAGACTGTATTCTCTGGTACAAGTTTCTAAAGACCCAGATCTCTTACTTTTTTCCTCAGTGTGAAACTTATCTTCATTGTTTCTGTTTCCAATGCCAGTTGTTCCATATCTGTCTCTTGAACTGTTACTAGATTTTGCTAAGTCTGATTTTCTACTTTCCTTACTATTTTGTGTTTCATCCAAATATGCTGGTTTCCTCCACCGTTCCCTTCTATAATCGTCTTTTTTGGATGCAATTTTTTCAGCTTCTTCTAATTTCGACTGAAATACTTCCATCGACTACAAAGAAAAAAGAACATATTTAAAATTAAGACTCAGGAGAGAGTGAGGGTAACAGAAGACACTGTTCAGAAGGAATTGTACTCATTACCTGACTCAGAAAACCATAATCCCTCTGTACATCACCTTTACAATAACAATAATTTAAAAAAAAAAAAAAAAGAGGGGCCAGGAGTTTAGCCTAGCATTAGAGTGCTTCCCTAGCATGCACAAAGGCCTGGGTTCAATTCCTTGGTACCACATACACAGAAAAAACTGGAAGTGGTACTGTGGCTCAAGCTCTAGCCTTGAGAAAAACCAACGACAGTGCTCAGTCCCTGAGTTCAAGCCCCCAGGACTGGCAAAAAAAAGAAAAAAGAAGAAGACCCTGTGACTTGATTCCCCTTGTTACTGTACCATTATCACCTGCCAAAGTGTAGAATAAAAATACATGCCACCAACAAAGCACCCATACAATCATTCCATATTAAACACTTTTATGAACATGAGCAAGCAATGAACATTTATCAAATAACATTTTTTTAAAAACCCAAAATACTCCATTAATACAGAATATAATATACATATAATATTTTAAGTAGTTCACACTGGAAATGAGATTCAAGGGTTACTAAACTGCTAAAAGACAACAGGCAGATGGAGAAGAAAAGTAATAATTTAAAACTGCTCAAAAAATGTCCAGATATACTGATAAAACGCAAAGTCTTAAAAACCACATTAGCCTGGGAATAGTAGTTGTAAGAAAATAAATACAATAACCTGGACAACTGATTCTAGAGAACCAGCAAGTGTACGTTAGTAGTCCCACAAATAAGGAACAAAAATATATAGACAAAGTATGAGTACATAAAAAAATGTTACCCCAGATGATCTTTCAGATCAAAAAGACTCATTAATAGCCTTGCAAGCAAAATAGAAAGAGAAGAGAGAAAAAGACTTATACATGGGGGTGGGAGGAAGGGAAATGGGGACCAAGACATGTGAAAGGGTATCAATGTATGGGAATTAATGCACCATCTTTCTGGCAAATATCATGTAACCCTTCTATTAATTACAATAATAAATATATGAAAAAAGAAGACTTATACATAATCAAAAACTACTAATCCTTGAGTCTCCAAATTCTAACAGTAAATCCTTCACAGAGACTAACTGGTAAAGGACTACAGATGGCGTGAGCAGACACACACACACAAGGGAGAAAGATGACAGGTTACTTCTGGAGAAAAGTAAGCAAGTAGGACTGGAAATATGTACAGATGCACTGTTAAAATGTTTTCAGAATACAGACAGAGCTGGTATGTGGCTTAAAGGCATAATGCCTGCCTAGCATGCATGAAGCCCTGGATTCCATTCCTCTGTACCATAAAAACAGAAAAGGCTGGAAGTGGCACTGTGGCTCACGTGGTAGAATGCTAGCCTTGAGCAAAAGAAGCTCAGGGATAGCACCCAAACCCACTGTTCAAGTACCAGGATACACTCTCATACTCTCATTCTCTCTCTCTCTCTCTCTCTCTCTCTCTCTCTCTCTCTCTCTCTCTCTCTCACACACACACACACACACACACACACACACACACACACACACACAGGAAAAGGGTTAAGACTCCTCAAATATACCCAACTCTTAAATTTATGAAGTTTCAACAATGGTTGTCTCCAGAATATGTTCTATATTACTTAAAGTTTCTTTCAAAAATGTAAAAATAACATTTTTATACTTTAAGTGTTTCATAGCACAAAACAAAATTAAAGGCAGTTAATTTTTCAAGTAAAGTCTAGAAATAATACATACTTGTCTCCTTCCTATACTTACCCCATACCTTTCAGATACAATATCCTCAAAATCTCTGTTTTCTTTCTCAGCTTGTTCCTTCATTCTTTGGTAAGACTTCCTTAGCCAGCTTAATCCGCCATCCTCTACTCCTGAAGCTAAGTTGCAATAACAGACATTAGTTTATACTGTTAATATGGTCATCAAAGAATTGGTACTTGTTTCTGTCACTTCTAAAGTATGAAATATTTTTCTTTGAAAATGTAAAAACAATAAGCACATTTAGGATTATATTTTTTTAACATCTCAGGATTTGAACACAAGTCCCCACACTTGCTTAGCTTATTTGTTCAGCTGATGTTCTATCACTTCAGCCAGGCTCCCACCCAGTTTTTGCTAGTTATTTTGGAGATGGAGTCTCACAGACTTTTCTGCCCAGGGTGGATTTGAACCTTGATCCTCTGCATCTCAGCCTCCTAATTAAATAGGATCATAGGCATGAGCCACTAGCATCTAGCTTCAATATGTAATTCTCAAATTAGTTCTATCCAGTTTAATTATATTCTCTCATTCAAATCTTAAGTTTATCAAGAAATCTCCTCTAAAACAACTGCGACCTTCCTTAACTTTGTACTTCAAGATGTTTAGATGACGATTACACTTTTCATTCCAAAGTTTGTTTTTGTTTTTGCTTACTCCTTATTTATAGTCTGTGAGTTCAAAATTAAGAGTGTAACCCCTTGTAGATCTGAGCCTAAATCCGTAATCTACACGGCAATAAGTAGAGTAAGCAGTAACTTTCCTACTGTCCCAGCTATTTCATTGAACTGTTAAGGCCTCAGGATGATATATGCATCTAATAAAGTTCCAGTGGCACAGTTCTAACTCCCTGAACACTTACTAAAAATGTTAACATAGCTTAGAGAAAAAACACAAGTGAGACTGTTTTTATTCCCTATGATGCTATTTATGAAGGAAATTTAAAACAAATATTTCCAGCCAATCCAATCATGAGTTAAATCTATAGTGTTAAAAGTATTTACAGGGCTGGGAGCACAGTCTAGTGGTAGAGTGCTCGCCTAGCATGCACAAAGTCCTAGGTTCAAATCCTTGGTACCATGTACTCAGAAAAATCCAGATGTGGAGCTGTGGCTCAAGTGGCAAAGCACTAGCCTTGAGAAAAAAGTGTCCAAGGACAGTCCCCTGGCCCTGAGTTCCAAGCCACAAGACTGGTTAAAAAAAAAAAAAAGTATTTACATACTATCAACAAACTGTGTTGGGGATAATACTCCATTCAACATCCTTAATAATTTCCTAATTAAAACAATCCTAATGAAGTCTCTTAATATGAGAAATCGCCAAATTTAATATTTAAAAAGCAAACAAAAAATATCAACTTGCATTATCATCTTCAAATTCAACCAACAAATATTTAACAAATATTTGCCATTTATGGTAAAACTTATTAAATACAGAATATAAAATCAAGAGTAAGGGGCCAGGAAGGTAGCCTAGTGGTAGAGGGCTTGCCTAGCATACATGGAGCCCTGGATTCAATTCCTCAGTACCACATACACAGAAAAATCCGGAAGTGGTGCTGTAGCTCATGTGGTAGAGCTGCTAGCCTTGAGAAAGCCCAAGGACAATGCCCAGGCCCTGAGTTCAAGACCCAGTCTGGCAAAAAAAAAAAAAAAAAAAAGAATAAGGCTAGTTCTCTATGTTAAGATAAAAATACTGGGGCCAGGAGCATAGCCTAGTGGTAGAGTGCTCACCTAGCATGCCAGCATGCATGAAGCCCTAGGTTCAATTCCTCAGTACCACATACTCAGAAAAAGCTGGAGCAAAAGTGTCCAAGGATAGTGCCCAGGCCCTGAGTTCAAGCACTAGAACTGGCAAAAAAAAAAAAAAAAAAAAGATAAAGATACTATAAATCAGAATAGCAAATTTACTGCTACATATTGGTATGTATTTGAATTTCAAACCTGTTTAATTAATTATTCAAAATTAAGTAATGTTTCAAACATAATTCAAAGATATTTTGTTATAAACAAAATACAACAAAATGAATCTAGGTGTCTCCCCTAGTTCTCTCAGAAATGCAGTAAATATCAGGAGATCTAGATTTTTTGGCTTCCTACTACTATTAAACAGTCATTAAGATCAAAAGCAAATCTAATTTCTTTGGAGGCTTGCTTCTTCATCTATTAAAGAAGGCAGTTGATTAAAGCTACCTTCAGAAGTGCTTCCAAGTCAAAAGACTTTAGCAGGGTAAGACTTTAGGGGTAAGAATCAACAATAAAGGCAAAATCACACTCAAAGAGTGTAAGGAAGAATTTCTACTAGCATATGCTAATAAATTTAAGTGTTCTAAAGAATCCAGAGTAACCTATCCTGACTAGGAATCAGAGAGTAGAGTTCTAGCTGTACTCAGAGTCTATGAGCAAATTAAGTTACCTGGCCACTTAAGCCTGTTTCTTGAGCTAAAATTAGAAAAAATGGTATCCATTCTGCCTTTCTTATATGGTTGCTATGAGGAAAAGCTGATGTATAAATGAGCCATGTAAACTCTAAAATTGCATAGATATTTCCCATTATTCAAATACGATTTTAAACAATTTTCTAAAGGCTCTAAAAATGACTTACTTTTCTACCTAGTTTCTGCTAAGAAAAATAGATCAACTAAATAATTGTTGAAAACATACCATTACTCAAAAAACTGTTGACAAAATATTTCCAAGGCTCACATCTACAATCCTAGCTACTCAGGAGGCTGAGATCTGAGGATCGTGGTTCAAAGCCAGCTCCAGCACTAAATAAAGACTGAAAGAGTCTTATCTCCAATTAACCATTAGAAAATCAGAAGTGGTGCTGTGACTCCAGGGGTAAGGTGGTAGCCATGAGCTGAGGAGCTCAGGGACAGTGCCCAGCCCAATGTTCAAACCCCACAATTGCCTCCCCACCAAAAAAACAAAATTATAAAGAAACCTATTTGTTGTGCTGAGTGGCTTTGGGTATATCCAAAATAAAAAAAGGATTTAAATAGTCAAAAAATAATGTATATGAAGAATAAAATAGATTAATAAATCACTAATGTGAAAAGATGACATAATTTGTATTATTATTAATGTATTATGTGAAATTAAATAAACATTACATTGATTACCAAATGCAACATATATTGGCATATGAGTAATTTTTTCTTTTTTCCTTTTTTTTGGTGCCTTTCTTGTGATTTAAACTCAGAACCAGAGTGCTGTCCCTGAGCTTTTGTGCTTAAGGCTAGGGCTCTACTAATTGAGCCGTAACTCCACTTCCAGCTTTATGCTGTTTAATTAGAGATAGAGTCTCACCAACTTTACCTGTCCAAGATGGTTTGAACCATGATCCTCAGATCTCAGCTGCTGAGAAGCTAGGATTACAGGCATGAGCCATTGATGCACAGCTAAGTAATTTTTAATTAAATGATAAAGAATGCTCATGTAACCCTTACTTTGTCTCCATCTGCTGGAAAATAACAGCATTTTCCTAAAATCAATACAAATTTTATAAATACTGGAAAAGGAACATTTTCTGAAGACATGAAATCCTATCTTTAATGTTTTCACACTATTTACATGCAATTTCACACTTAATAATTTTTATATTTCCCTAGTTAATATACTAAATGAAAAGCATCATGATATTTTCACAGTGCCATACTTCATATTAACCCATTTAAGACAAAAATGTATAAATGAAAACGTTACTGAGTATAAAAATGATCAGTGTGATCCCAAATATAGAATTGAGTAATGACTTACTCAAGACTTCAAAAGGGACTATGTATTTTATCCATACTTTGTTGTCAAATCAGGCTATTCCCTTAGGAACACCAAGTTTTAAGGAATCAAAAAATGTCTACGTATACAAAAACATGAGAAGGGGTATCAGTGTGAGAAATAATGCACCTACTATCTGGCGAATGTAAATGTAACCCGTCTATACATTACAATAAATAAATAATTAATTAAATAAATAGAAATGTCTATGTGTCTACCTTTAGTAACTGAAGACACACCACAGTCTTCTGACGGAAGGCCTGTCCCACCATCTTTCCAATATGGATTCAATTCTCTTTCTAGCAGTTTGGACTAGGGAAAGCAAAAAACATTTTCAAAAGTTATAAAGTAAAAACAAATCCACAAAATAAATAAATCTAAAAAATGCTGATAAGTAATAATATGATGCCCAGTTAGCAGTTAGTTATAACCCTGAATATAACCCATTTATAAGGCACAATATTTTATAATCCTCAGGTAATTATGTCTAAATTCACATTCATTCAATGCTTATATGGAATATGTCCTATGTCTCACAACAGTGTTAGGTGTGGAAGATACAACTGTCAATGAAACTGACTCATTCCTAACTAGCTTATGATACAGCAAGGAATATAGACAATAAATAACTGATACATGCCCTAAAGAATGAAATACCAAATGAAAGTCACATAAAGAATTCAAACTTGTCTCACACTGCATGATCAAATACTCCCTGGAGGAAGTAATACATGGTAGTCTCGGACAGATAAGCAGAAATTAGTTTGTGCTGAGGACACAGGGAGAAGGTGGAGAACATACAAACATTCCAGTATGTTCACTAAACCTTATGATAGGAAATACAATGATTTCAAGGAAATTAACTTAACTTATACCAGCTAGGAATGCACACAATAGAGAAGTGGTGATGTGGCTCAAGTGGCAGAGCACTAGCCTTGAGCAAAAAGTGTCCAAGGACAGTGTCATAGCCCTGAGTTCCACAGGACAGGAAGGAAGGAAGGAAGGAAGGGAGGGAAGGAGGGAGGGAGGGAGAGAGGGAGAAAGAGAGAAAGAGAGAAAGAAAGAGAGAAAGAGAGAAAGAGAGAAAGAAAGAAAGAAAGAAAGAAAGAAAGAAAGAAAGAAAGAAAGAAAGAAAGAAAGAGCAGCGAGGGAGGGAGGGAGGGAAGGAAGGAGAAAGGAAGGGGAAAGGAAGGAAGGAAGGAAGGAGGGAGGGAGGGGGGAAGGAAGGGAGGGAAGGTAGGAAAGAAGGGAGGGAGGAAAGGGAGGGAAGGGACAGAGAGAGGGAAGGAGGGAGGGAGGGAGGGAAGAATGGTAGTAGATCTCTTGATCTGAGAATCAGAGCTTGAGTCAGTCCAGACAGACCAATCTGAAAGTCTTATTTCCAATTAATCAGCAAAAAGCTGGAAGTAGAGGAGTGGTTGAAGTAGTAGAGTTCCAGGTGTGAGCAAAAAAGCCGAGCAAAAGCTCTCAAGGCCCTGAGTTCAAGCCCCAGAGACAGCACCAAAACAAAACAAAACAACCAAAAAACAAAGCCACCTTTAATCCTAGCTACTTAGAAGGTAATAACAAAAGGATCACAGTTCAAACAAGGTTAGCCCAGGTAAAAAGTCAGTGAGATCTTATCTCAAATTACAAGGCAGGCATGGTATCTCATGTCTAAAGTCCTAGTTATAGAAGAGTAGGTAGTAGGATCTTGCTGTGAGGCCAAGATCATATTTGAATCAAAATGGGCTGGAGGTGTCAAAGCACCTGCCAATCATCCATTAAAATTGTACTTCTAGGCTCCTAGAATTGGGTGATTCCCTAGAGAAGATGCAAGCTTCAGTACTTCCTTACTAGCTGGATTCATTCATATGCCTCCTTTTTATTTTTTTAAAAGTTTGGTTTATTTTATTTTGCTTCTAAAGATTCCCCAGTGTTTTTACCAACCAAATAAAAACAATCAAATAGGGGCCAGAAGTTTGGCCCAGTGGTAGAGTGTCTGCCTAGCAGGCATGAAGACCAGGGTTCAATTCCTCAGTACCACATACATAGAAAAAGCCAGGAATGGTGCTGTGGCTCAAGTGGTAGAGCTCTAGCCTTGGGAAAGCCTAAGGACAGTGCACAGGCCCTGAGCTCAAGCCTCAGGACTGACAAAAAAAAAATTTTAGTATATATATGCTTATAATATATTTAGAATTACAAGGTATCTTTAAATGGAAGCTTTATATGGTACTTAACTCAATGTGTTTCACTGAAAAGGAAATCAGGGGCTCTGTTTTAATTCAATGATGGTAACATCCATTCAATATGCACTTAGCTATATATGCCCAAGATTTATAAATCTAATATAGCTCATTTCCTATACGAAACTGAGGTTAAAAGAATGTATGTTATAGTTCATAATAGTCCACAGTAGTTATATTAAATATCATGGAAGAAAAAATATTTTATAAGTTAAACTGTATTTATATAACTGTCTTCATGGTTTATTAAAGGCAAATTTAGAAAAGTAAACATTTCAAAAACTCTTACCCGTTCCAATGCTTCAGTTTTCTCTTGCTCTATTTTTCTTATGGTTTCCTTTTCAGCTTTTAGTGATGCTGATGATACAGTTTTAACAGACATAAAATCAACTGTCATCCACTCATCCCTCTGTTTAAAAGAAAAAGAGACCATTTTACTCTGAACTGATAAGAATTTAGTAAGAGCAGAACTTTGAAAGCATTTGAGCAGAATCAAATCCTACAAGGCTGAAATGTAGCCACTCAGGTTTCTTATTTCCTCTACACCTTAGTCTCAAACATTAATCTTTGTTACTTGACCTTTGGTGAAGAGTGAACAAATTACATCCTTTCTTGGGCACATAAACTATAATTCAAACTTCGTTGAACTATTCAATTATATTTGAAATAAATTTTATCATGTGGTGAAAGGAGAGAAACACTGTGATTGAATTCTGTCCACATGGAAGGGTCAGAAACAGTGCAAGGCTACACACACCTGAGGAGCAAGTGCCACCTCTACCAACAAGCAGAAGCTGGGAACTCCACGGCTGCAGTACCCGTCTCACATCTCACAGCAGAGGTTCAGCAAATCACTTCATTAGTAAAAATCATTCAGAAGCCACAAATTGTTTCTGAACTAATTTTTCTCCTGAAGAAATTATAATCATGTTTCATCTTAACATTCACCTAATTCCTAGAAGCTGATACTTCTTTCACTCACCTGAATAACTTGGCCGTCACCTTCTTTTTCTGACTTTTCACCCTTCACTTTCCAGGCCTTCCCTTTGGTAGGAAGCTGGGAAGGAACAGCTTCAACCCACTCTTCTTCAGAGCTCTAAGAAGATTTAGTACGTAAGTAAAATGCACAAGCTTTTCTATGCTCTTAAGATGGCTTGGAGTTAAAATTCTTCCACCAGATTTTTTTTTTCTCAGTCTTTCTATAATATGGCAATTTTCTGCTTTTCTGTCCACTTTCTAACTAAGTGAGTACAAGTACGATTCATTACTTCCTATCTGGATCTTCACTGTGAGTATTCATCTTTCTTTTCAGCTCCACTAGGCAGGTCAACCCATTCTAATGGCTCTACTAACACTGCTACCAAAATCACAGCCTCTCCCACTTTTGTTTCTCTGAGCTTAAGACCCACATTTCTAACATTTCCTGGACATCCCCACATAAATGTCTTCCACACATTTTCATATCATATCCAGTAAATTTTCTCAAATAGTTTTCATTAGTTTTATTATGTACTTACTGATGAACTATCAGTTGACTCATTTTTTTCATACTTCTGTTTCTTGCTCTTTTTTTTCTTTTCTTTCTTTACTTTTTTTGAATGCTTGTCTTTTTTCTTCTTTTTCTTCACAGAATGTTCCTACAAGTAATTAAATTTTAAACTAGGAAAGATTTCAAAATGAAGGCATTTGGAGTAAAAAAAAATAAAAATCCATACTCAAAGAGACTTTAAATCTTTCAGGAAGAGAAACCAAGATCACAATACATGAAACCTAAAAACATGAAATCTTCCAAGAAACTTTACAAGATTTTCTGTAAGATAGAAACTACTGACAAATGATATAGTTAATAAAAATTACAAAAATGTTTTTATGTAGACACATATGGTAGATACTTTTAAATAAGCACCCATACATGTATATACAAATATACAAACATATATGTATGTAAGCATACACACAAACATAGTTCATATAATTTCTGTATGGTCTCCCTAAATCTGTGTAAAATTATTAGCAGGTGGAGGAGGGAAACAGGAGAGGGAAGGAAAAGCACAGAGCAGCAGGAGGAGAGGGATGAGAATGAGAAGACGCCAACTGACATGAAGGAAAAAACTTGTAACGATTTACTGCACAGCCTGGCAACCAGAGTTAATGGTAACATGTATATTTCAAAATTACAACACATTTTTTTTATTTTTTTATGTTCTCACCACAAAAAAGTAGTTATGTGAGACAGGTAACTAAGTTTTTCTAATGTATACACAGAACAAAATACTATATTATGCCCCATAAATATCAATGGTTACTGTCAATTTTTTTAATATAAAAGAAAAAAAATGAGGCTTAAGCCCCCTTCCTCTAAAAATAGGAACATAGGGGGCCAAGAGTTTGGCCTAGTGATAGAGTGCTTGCATAGCATTCACGAAGACCAGGGTTCAATTCCTCAGTACCATATACATGGAAAAAAAAGCCGGAAGTGGTGCTGTGGCTCAAGTGGTAGAGCTCTAGCCTTGAGAAAGCCCAAGTGCTGAGGCCCTGAGTTCAAGGCCCAGAACTGGCAAAAAGAAAAAAAAGGAACATAACAGGATATAAAGCTTAAAATGTAAAATTTAGGTCTACAAGCTTCCCACAAACAGATAAGAAACTTGAAGTTAATTTTTCCATGAGCTAAAACAAATAATAAAATCTTTTAATGCCAAGACATCCAAATCCAAAATATTGGAATTTTGCCAGAGATAAACTATTCAATACTGCCAACTATGTAATATGTATTGTGTAATTTATGAAAACATTAAATAAAACTGCTTTATCAATATTAATTTGATTAGTATGGAAAGAGGTATCATTCCCCCAAATAAGCATGGTAATACCTCTGAGAATTGTTCAATTCGCTCATTCACATCAGGTAGCATCCATGTATCCTCACCCCGAAGCCGCTTAAGTTCTTTACGCTTTTCTTCTTTTTCAAAATTGGCTTTGGCCTACAACATGGAAAAACAAATTGACAATTGATGCAACTGCTTTTCAAAAAAGGAAAACAAAAACCATTACCACTTTCCCGGGGAATGTAACCTAGTGGAGAAGTGCTTGCCTAGCATGCACGAAGCCCTGGGTTTGATTCTTCGGTACCACATACATAGAAAAAGCTGGAAGTGGTGCTGTGGCTCAAGTGGTAGAGCTCTAGCCTTGACAACGCCCAAAGACAGTGCTCAAGCCCTGTGTTTAAGCCCTAAAAATGGCACAAAAAAAGAATTTTGATAAATTATAAAGCCTACTTCCTCTAAAGACTGTCAAAAATACATGGACAAGAATGGAGAGTATATATTACACATATTCTGAAATCAGAGAATGGTATAAACTATTCACCTGTCCAAGAAAAAAACTGCTCCCTTCTGGCTATAGTCACTACTCAGCCTTCTGTCTCTTCTACTTTGTGTCCACTGACTCCTTCTCATATGAAAGCATTTAACTTCACCTAAAACATATCTCAAAACAAAAATCCATGCTCTTTATAGTTCAACGATTGTAAGTGTGCCCTTTCATTGTCACATCTCTTATTTTTCTCCTCTAATCCTGGGAATCAGAAGCTGGGACACTCACTCATGCTAAGCAAGTGTTCACAAATGAGCCACACGCCCTCACCCCAGGTCGTTATCCTAGCGCTTCCATGTTGAATAGCTTGCCATTTAATTCAGTGGTTCACTCCCTCTGTGTTGATGTTACACTCTGCATCTGTCTTGTTTGTTTTTTTTTAGTAGGTGGTGGAGCTTGAACTCAGAGCCTTGGGCACTGTCCCTGTTCTACCACTTACAGCCACAGCTCTACTTCCGGGTTTGTTTTGTTTATTTATTTTCCGGGTGGTTAAATGCAGGTAAGAGTCTCGGGGATTTTCCTGCCCGGTCTGCCTGCGAACCGCAATCCTCCCGAGCAGCTGAGATCCCAGGCTTGAGCCGACCGCGCGCGGCCCGTTCCTCCACCTCTGGTGTTGATTTGTTTACGTCAGTGAAGGCTGACGCGAGCCGCCGGCCTATTTCAGGGCGCCTGGCTTCGCTTCGGATCCCAGCAGAGGGGGAAGACGGCGAGACGCCCCCGTCAGAGTCGCCGCGGGTGCGGGGCGGCGAGCGGAGGGGAGCGGAGGGCTCCGAGGTAAGGGAACGCGGGGCTGAGGCAGCGGGCGTCGGCAGAGACGCCCGGGGTTCCGCACTGCCACGGGGGACCCCTCCCGGAGAACCATGGCAGCTCCAAAAACGGGGGTACCTGACGCAACACCTCGGCCCTGGCACTTCGGAGCTGCTCTTTACGTTCTTCGATACTCTTGGCGCTTTCGAATCTCACCCCGGAGGCCGCCATCGTTGTTGTGGTCGTAAAGCGAGGACGCCAAAGCCGTTAGGCAAACCCGCTTTACGACCTCAGGCGTAAATCTTTAGTAAACAAACCGGGACTTCCGACTACGGGAGGAAGGGGGCGGGGCTCTAATTAGGGAGCATGCGCAGATGTGACTTCCCCCACCCCACCCCTCACGCTTGATTGGCCCCACGAATCTTAAAGGGAGAGCCGAGCCTGGTGTGGATGTCAAAGCTCTATCTAGTCCAACAGGAGTGTCGTAAGGTTCTTACTTCCAATTAACCACCAAAAGACCGGAAGTGGTGCTGTGGCTCAAGTGGTAAAGCGCAAGCCTGGAGCTGAAGAGCTGAGGGACAGCGACCAGCACCGCAACCGACAAAAAAAAAAATACATATTTCACTGTGTACATGAAGACAAGCTGGAGTTCCAGGCCCCCCTCCCACAGCTCACGTGTTTAAAATCTGTCCCTAGGTGAAGGTCCATTTGCCTTTGTTCTTGTTTGTGGTTTTGTTGCTGCTGCTGCTGCTCCCTGGGGCTTTGTATAGATCATAAATATTAATGAAGTTCACCTTTTTTTCATGAATTGGTCTTAAAATTAATCCTATGTGGCTTATATCAGTGGCCTCATTGGACACATGTGAGTCTTTTGCAGTACTGTGGCGTGTTGATTTTCTGTAACCTTACAGTAAGGGCAACCCTTCTGCAGATGTAGCAACTCTGTGAGAATCCTGCTTCTTTAAAAAGCACTCTTAACATCCAGCTCTACACCTGGCCCTTCTGGAAACCATCTGGGGAGGCTGAGACTGGTGCTGTGCAAGCCTGAGTAGAGAGGTCACTTTGAGGAAAGATACCCAAATTGTGAGATTATCTCCCAAGAGACAAAAGGACTGCTCCCTTTGTTTTCTTAGCAGCCTTAATATGCTTGACATCCAGAGACAGAGCATTAGCTCTGCTTCATACAGTTAGACAGAGGTGGGGGAAAGCATAGGATAAGCCATTTTCCTCTCTTTTTGCGTCAAGCTAATTTCGCAGGCAAAAAAAGCTCCTTAAAAATTTGCAAGAAACCATATACTTCATACTTCTCCATCCTCTAAAGTCTACCTTTTAAAGTCTAAACTAGGTTATAACCAGAAAGAAGTGATGTAGGCTCTTGGATAATGTCTGATTTGATTCATTTTATTAGGGAGGCTGAGGCTTGAACAACTGATGCATCTCCATCTCCCCTACTCCCTCCCCCCCCACCAAAAAAAAAAAACTGTTCAAGGCACCGTTGATTGGAAAGGCTGTTGTTGCACCTGCTCACCCCATACCAAAGGCATCTAGGAAAGCATGCTGTGAAATACCATCCAACCGCTCTGATGGCTTACACTGGTTTTTTTGTTTTGTTTTTATTGGTCTTGGGGTTTGAGACTCTATCTCAGGGACTTTTCTGCATGGGCTGGCTTTAATTCTCAATCCTCATAAATAAGATTACATGCTTGAGCCACTGGCACCAGCTTACACTGAATTTTAACTAATATTTTTGTTTTATTTTTTGCGATAGTGGGGTTTGAATTCAAGGCCTCCCACTTGCTAGGTGAGCGCTCTCACCACACATCATGTTCTCCCCACCCTTTCTTGGAGAGGTTTTTGATTTTTAGGTTCAAAGCTCTCAAGGTGACCCCGATGATCAGAATCATTTATTAAAACAACAAAAACACTATAATGGTTCAACCAGACTGTAGATTATTGAAGGTAATCCAAACTGCATTCACCTCTTTTTATTTTCCACAACCATTTTATTATTAAAATCATTAACCATTCTTCCAAGTATAGACAAAATACCACCCCAACACTGATGACTCTAAATGTCATCACAGCCTTTCTGTAAAAACCTACATCAAGCTTGGTGTGTGTGTGGGGGGGGGGGGGCGGGGAGTCATGGAGCTTGAACTCGGGGCCTGGGTGCTGACCCTGAGCTCTTTTCCTCCAGGCCAGCAGCTCTACCACTTTGAGCTCTACTCATTTTTGAACGGAGATTTTTCTGCTCAGGTTGACTCTGAACCATGATCTTCCGATCTAGCTCCTAGCTCCTGAGTAGCTAGGATTACAGGCATGAGCCCTTGGCACCTAGCTCATCAATTTTTTTTTCTTTTCTAGTCCTGGGGCTTGAACTAGGTGCTTGAATACTATTCTTGAGCTTTCTCAAGGCTAGAGTTCTACCACTTGAACCATAGCCCCATTTCCAGCTTTTTCTATGAATGTGGAAACAAGGAATTGAATCCTGGTCTTTATGCATGGTAGGCAAGCGCTCTACCACTAGGCCAAACTCCCAGCCCAAGTTTTTCAATTCTGTTACATTTACTTAATCTTTAGTTTTTAGATTTCTTCTGTAACTCTCCTTCAACCTTTTTATTTTTTCTTAAAGTTTACAGTATAACAATGTATGGTCAGTGCTCTAGTATAAAAAATACATTTTGGAGCTATTCCAATTAAATACTATCTTGAATGTTGAATGCTTTTACTGTGTTAAATATCTAGGGATGTTTCTTTATTAGTCATGACTGTTGGTGTTCCATATTCTTCCACATGGATGTCTCTTAGGTTGAATTTTCTGTTGTGTGCTTGAATAAATTGTCTATGCTTGTAATATATATCTCTTTTCCCTAGTCTAGAGCAATGCTTCAGAGATTGTGTTTTTGATACTATCCCAATGGTCTTCTAAATTCCATTTGTATTTTCTTAATGTCTTCTCAATATCTTTGATCTAATTCTTGTGCGTTATCTTCGTTCACTTTTTAAAAACTTACTGTGCAGTGAAGGCTTTATCCTAAGTGACAGATGAAGACACTGGTTCTGTGAGTGTATACATTCTGATGCACCTTAGTTCTTTCCCCAGCTCACAGTTCCAAAGGTGCCTTCTGAGCTGATGTTTCCTGATCAGTAGATTCATATTTTTTGGAAATATTTAAAACAGATACAACTAAGGGACCTGATCAAAATGAATACAACACACTCCTGCCCTCAGAGAATCTAGCTGAACTAGCCTAGAAATGTGGTCTTGAACGTCGATAGGTAATCATGCAAGTGGTAAGAGGTCACATTTTGAGATGCTGTTTTGGGTGATTACACACCATTTGGAGATTGTAGGGAAACATCCAAAGGCCATTTTATCCAACTAAAACAGCGATTCAACATTAAGAATAGAAGGGAAAACATGATTTTGACCAGTGGAGATTGCAGCTCTGCATCCACTCTCCGTGATTATGGAAGTTTTGTTTTTTTGGTTTGGTTTTTTTTTTTTTTTTTTTTGGTAATTAGTATACAGTAATTGCACAGAGGGATTTCACTGGTTATGTCCACACATGCATACAATGCGCATATTACTCTGAAAGCTATTCTTTAGATCCCACCTGTGGGCTTCTGTGCCAGCTGGCAGGGGGCTGACCAGATGTCTGCTCAGTGGTCAGTGTACATATGCCTCTTCACACTCAGAGGGGAGAGGTATGTGCTCTTGGTAGTTCTCTAGGAAACATCAAGGTCATGTATCACATTTCTCATTTCATATGAGCTTAAAATTACTCATTTGCCTGAGAGTTTTCAAATCCATTTTTCTCAGCATTGATTTGTGATCAACGTTTTGTTCAGGACAATGTTCTTAGGCCACCTGGACAAAAATCTGTGTCCCAATTAAAAACGGACCACCTGGTTTCACAGAAAAAAGTTTAAAGTTTTTAAATAAAGTATCATTACCTTGAAAACCTGAAGAAGATACTGTTTTAGTGTCACCTATCACAGAAACTGCCAACTGTCACAAAGTTTCTTTTATCATATATAGTCAATTATGTTGACAATATCCTGGTTTGCAATATATGAATTTTCTGTTTCTCGCCAAGACTATGTGGACCCATTTATTTCCTGATAGGATGTATAAAGAAGGTTGCTTTGTTACTGGAGACACAGAGCTTTTATTCCATAAAGCATCACATAGAAGATACATGCGCACAGAGTCAGTGACAGAGTTAAGGAGAGAAATCTTTAAATGTTATATAAAACACATTTTGTCAGCAATACAGAAAAAGAGGTAAGGTTTGAAACAGGAGGAAATCACAGAAAGCATTTAGTAACAGTCAGAATTACAAGAATCTACCAATGGATGTGGAGCTCAAGATGGTAGAAATCATTAGGATCGAGGAGGCCTTGGGAAGATGTTTGAATGCATAATTATAAGGGCAGACTTCTGTGAGGCCGGCAGTAACTGCTACAGCTAAGTAAATCACAAATTTAATGTTGTTAAAAAGCAAACCATTAGGCCAGGTGCCGGTGGCTTACACCTGTAATCCTAGCTACCCAGGAGACTGAGATCTGAGGATCAAGGTTCAAAGTCTGCCCAGGAACTAAAGTCTGAGAGACTCATCTCAGATTAACCACCAGAAAACCAGAAGTGGCACTGTGGCTCAAGTGGTAGAGTGCTAGGCCTGAGTTGAAGAGCTCAGGGACAACACCCAGGCCCAAAGTTCAAGCCCCATGGCCAACCAAAAAAAAAAAAAAAAAAAATAGCATTGGCCAGGTACCAGTGGCTCACATCTGCAATCCTAGCTTCCAGGGGGCTGAGATCTGGATCCAATTCTAAGCCAACCCAGGCACAAAAGTCAATGAGACTCATCTCCTGTGAACTGAAAAAAAGCTAGACCATGGAGCTGAAGCTCAAATTGTAGAGGGAAGCCTTCAACAAAAAATCTCAGGACAGCACTCAGGCCCTGAATTTGAGCCCCACAACTGGCACAAAACCAAAACAGCAACAAAAGTCTAAGCTTCTTATTCAAGTGCAGATCAAGAATCTAAAACCTGGGCTGGAAATGTGGCTCAGTTGGTAAGAATGCCAGCCAATGAGAAACAGCATCAGGTACCAAGTTCAAGACCTGGTCTCAGACCAAATATTTACAAAGGAAGAATCCAAAACCTGACTTACTCACTGTTACTGAAAACCTAAGCAATAAAATACTTTCGCCACCATTCAAATAATACAATACTTATTTAGAACACTCTAGCCAAAAGAAAAATGAGTTATTAGTATACCTTAGTAGTTAATTTACCCACATACTAGTTAACGAGGTGTTCATTTGCTCAAGTAATTAAGGGAAATTTTACTGAACATCCATGACTATGTGGCTAGGCTCTATCCCAGTAAGGTGTGATGATAGTTCCTATTGACAAAAACATTTTCTTTAAAACACTCGACCATATACTGTTTAGGCCCTTGAATAACATCTTGCAGCAAGAGGCTCCTTCAGCATGCTGTACTCCCACTCCCATGTAAGCATCCCATCCTTTCCTAGATAATTTCAGGTACACTATTCAGTAGCTGTGTAGGAAGAGCTGACAGTTATGAAGACTTGGTATCAAACTGAAGGTTTCTTAACTAATCTCTATTTCCTAATTTCTCAAAGAAGCTCTCCTCTGGTACATTTCCACAAGTATTTTCTTTAAAAGGACAAGCAATTCGGGGGCCGGGAGTTTGGCCTAGTGGTAGAATGCTCGCTTCCTATTCACCAAGGCCCGGGTTCAATTCCTTGATACTACATACGTAGCAAAAAGCCAGAAGTGGTGCTGTGGCTCAAATGGTAGAGCTGTAGCCTTGAGAAAGCCCAAGGACAGTGCTCAAAACCTGAGTTCAAGCCCCAGGACTGGCAAAAAAAAAAGACAAACAAGTCAGTCCCCTTTAAAAAAAAAATCTAAGTATATTTATTTCTCCCCCATATGACATCTTCATTAAAGAATCAGCCCTTCTGAAGAATGACACACCAGTTTCCCTGATCGTAGTAGCTTTTCAGAATGCTGACATTCCCCAGTGTCTGGCAAGCAGCTTCCAACTCCCCACCACAGAACACATGGTAGTACCGGTGACAGATAGGACTTGAGTTCTGGGGTTCGATGGAACCAAATGGCACAGTGGCCTTATCTTTACCAGTGTTCTTTTTGAGGTGCCAGGGAACCAGAACATCTTGAGAATGAAAAGAAGTCCTATTAGTATGAATAGGCAGCTCTGAACTGGTTCCTCTCCTTGATTTACCCTCTCCTCCCTTCTGAGCATCATTCGTGGAGAGAACAGAAGATGCTGAGTCTTGATGAACCTCGCCTAGCCGGTGGTCCGCACGCACTCCTTCTGTGGATGTAGCACGGGCTATCTCCTCTTTCGTTCCTTGGTTAATTCTGTTTCCTCTAAGATACTTGGACTTCTGATTGTTATATTCTTGTTCCATTGCCCACACATAAATCAGTGCTGTCCCACCAGGCCTCAACAGTCGAACAAGTTCTTGGATAGCTGCCACTCTACGCTCCTAATAAATTAAAAAAAAAGCACATTGCCATTTATCAACCTGAAGGATATACCAAGAACAAAAATGTAAAGACATAATAAACTGCAGAACAAAATGTTTTATAGAAGACAGTAAATTTTTTGTTTTAAGGGAGGAACATTTTATTCTTTAAGAGGGAAAAAAGTGCTGAGGAAGGGGAAAAGGGAGAGTTTAATTTGTATCTATCTCCCCTGTAATTTTCCATAAGTGGCTGGCTCAGATACATGAAACAACTAACTGTTGGGTCCATGTAGAGCTGTGAGCAGTAGGATGTCATGCATTTAGGTGAAGCATTGCATTTATGGGATGCTTGTTTTTAAGAGCTATGTGCAAACTCCTTCCACGTCCAGCCGTGAAGTAACCTATATGGATTCTCCTGCTGAAAGAAGCCACAACATCTGGATGAAGCACAGTCTGAGTGTCCCTTCATCCCAACTGCTTGAGACCACACTTTCATATTTCTGGATCGTAACATATTTTCTTCTTTTTGTTTTTTTGCCAGTCCTGGGCTTGAGCTCAGGGCCTGAACACTGTCCTTGGACTTTCTCAAGGCTAGAGCTCTACCACGTGAGCCTCAGCACCACTTCTGGCTTTTATTTTTCTACTTATGTGGTACCGAGGAATCAAACCTGGGTCTTCATGCATGCTAGGCAAGCACTCTACCACTAGGCCAAACTCCCGGCCCTGGTAGCATATTTTCATATTCACAATGGATATCGAGATGGGAAGCAAGTCTAAACACAAACCTCATTTTATAGTTCATATACACCTTCCACCCACAGGTGTGCACAATATAGTTCGGGTGCCTATGTTTTGGCAGCTACTATTCATCATAAGAGGTCAGGTGTTGATTAGTATCATAACAGTGTGCACAGTTGTTCCACATTTGGGGGAAATTTTTGATTTTCAAGTTAAGCATACACAAACATTGTATAAAAGAGTTGCTTAAGGTCTGGGAATGTGGCTTAGTGATAGAGTGTTTGCCCAGCATGCATGAAGCCCTGGGTTTGATTCCTCAGTACCACATAAACAAAAAAAGACAGAAGTGGCACTATGGCTCAAGTGACAGAGCACTAGCCCTGAGCAAAAGAAGCCCAGGGACAGTGCCCAAGCCCTGAATTCAAACCCTAGGACAGAGGGGGGAAAAAAGAACAATTGCTTAAAGGCTGAGGTAAAATCCAGCAGACTCAACCACAAATAATCCTGATGAGAATCTGTTAATCCAGTGTAGGGAAAATAGAATGTGGACAGAATATGAAAGTCTCACTGGCCTGAGGAGACAAGGTCAGAGTACAGCAAGGACAAAGCAATTGAGAACTGGAAGGAGGAATCACAAAGGAGGAACTGCAGGGGAGAGATTCTCAGAAATTCAGTGGAGGGGTTGCCGGGACACTAAAATATCTAAGCGAATATTTAAGTAGCCAAACAATGCAGAAAAAGGAATGGAAGCAGGACATGGCACACATAATTCCAGCACTCCGGAAGCAGAAACAGAAGGACCCTAAGTTGAGACTATCCTGGGCTATGGATACATTCTAGAAAAGCCTTGGAGGAGAAAAAAAGTGGAAACAAATGAGAGTTAAGACAGGTTCCAAGTCGGTAAAATCCATGAACTTCTTTTGACAGCTAAGTTACTAGTTCTTGAAGGACGATTAATACTCACTGCAGATGCAAAGTGGTGGATGACGGCAATCGAGATGCAAGCATCACAGGAGCCCGTGCGCATGGGGACCGCCAGCGCATCGCAGACAAACGCCTGAAACTGCCTCTCTCTACAGATGGTTACTAGGCTCTCACTGCGATCACAGCCAACCTACACACACAGCACAGGAAGAAAAGCATTTCATTACACTATGTGTGAGTGTCACGAGAAATCCACCTTACAGTCGTGAGAAAGATTTCCGATTGGTGTATAATCTCCTTAAAGTCACTACACAGGTTTCATGTTCATTATAAAATGGCTCTTAATGCTAAAACAATGTCAGAATAAATCATTGTTCAAAGCAACACTTACTACCTTAACATATCAAACAGAAGTCAAATTAGCGAATGGAAACAAAATAACAAGAAAAAAAAATTGAGCTGGGCCCAGTGGCTTGCACCTGTAATCCTAGCTACTCAGGAGGCTGAGATCTGAGGATCATGTCTCAAAGCCAGCCCAGGCACTAAAGACCATGAGACTCTTATCTCAAATTAATCACTAGAAAACAGGAAGTATGGCTCAGGGATAGGGCAGTAGCCTGGAGCTGAAGCACTCAGGGACAGCACCCAGGCCCAGAGTTCAAGCCCCTTTTGTCTTTTGTCAAAAGACAAAAAAAAAAAAAAAAAAAAAAAAAGAAATGACTGTAGTCAAAAAGGAAAAGCCAGGGGCCGGGAGTTTGGCCTAGTGGTAGATTACTTGCCTAGCATGTACAAAGACCCAGGTTCAATTCCTCGGTACCACATACATAGAAAAAAAAAAAGCCAGAAGTGGTGCTGAAGCTTAAGTGGTAGAGTGCTAACCTTGAGAAAGTCCAAGGACAGTGCTCAGGCCCTGAGCTCAAGCCCAGGACTGGCAAAAAAAAAGAAAGGAAAAGTCAAATTTGCTCCAACTCATCATCATTCCCAGTCAGATCTTTCTGCCATATGACACATCTAAAAATAAATTTATCCCATATACACAGACGTTTAGTCTACCTGAGGGAGCTGCAAATATGGCACGGGGAGGTTATAAGAATACCCGCCCCCCTATATATACCACGGTGTGAGGCCCCAGACCAGGTGGGGGAGTTCACTGCCTACTTCTTTATACTCTGAACACACATCACATTGACAGTCATAATAATCACTACAATTCCTTTGTTTTTCCAACAATTTTTTTTCTTTCCAACAAATTCTTTTGTTGTACCCAACACCAAAGAATAGTAAAATTGCTTATTTTATTTTTAATGAAGTTGAGTCTTTCCTTGCTCAACTGCTAACATTATCAAAATGAAATGCTGAATTCAAATGGTGTAAGCAGTTTGGAACCTTTAACTGCAACAAACCAGCCAAAGGAATAAGGTTATCAAGGTTGTCAGGGAAGTAAGAATCTCAGAAGCCTCGGTTTCTTATTCAAAAGTATGCTTATCTGTTTTGTGTTAGAAAACAAAATTTAAACCCAACGGAGAAAAACACTACAAATGATGGAATGCCCATAAATGTCTAGGAGAATAAAACAGAGTTGGAATAGTTTTCAACTTGTTCATTACACATTTTCTGTGACTGCCTAGAAAGGAACATACATCACCAAAAGAAAGGTCATAATGACTATTCTAAAAAACGAAGCCAGATACAACCCCACTTGCCATGTATAATTCCTTATTGATGCCAAGGTACTTTCCATTTCCACATCCAATATCGGCCACTATGGATCCACTTGGCAAAGCCTTCAGAAACTCAGCAATGCATGGCCAAGGGCTGTGCCTCGTGCTGCTGAAGTGCCCAGCAATCTCCTCGTACACACGGTGGACATACTTCTGCTCCAGCTGGGATGCTTCTTTATCACTCTCTGGAAATGATGGAAGCATCTCTTTCCTCTGGCCGTCACAGACCTGAGAATAATCTCAATGAAAAAATAAAATAAACCTTGAATTTTCATCCAAAATTATTTAAAAGGTATAAGATTTTCTTTAAAAAAAAAAGAATGCAAATTTGATCACTGAAAATGATTACTGAAACATTTCCCAGGCACTAGTGGCTCATGCTATAATCCTAGCTATTCAGGAGGCTAAGATATAAGGATCACAGTTCAAAGCCAACCTGGGCAGGAAAGACCATGAGATTTATCTCCAAATAGCCACCAAAAAAGCTGGAAGTAGAACTATGGCTCAAGTGGTAGAGTGTTAGGGCTTGAGCATAAAAACTCAGGGACAGTGCTCAGACCCTGACACCAGCCCTGGACTGGCACAAAGAAAGGCAGGAAGACAGAGGAGGGAAAGACAGAAAGACAAAGAGATAGTGAGAGGGAGGAAGAGAGGAAGGGAGGTAGGAAAGGAAAGAAAATGAAACATTTTTCTCAATTCTATGAAAAACAGGAATGATGTGCTTACATAAACAGCAACCTTTTTGTTTTCCCCAGTCCTGGGGCTTGGACTCAATACTTGAGCACTGTCCTTGGGCATCCCTCAAGGCTAGCCCCTACTACTTGAGCCACAGCACTTCTAGCTTTTTCTGTGTATGTGGTACTGAGGAATCGAACCCAGGTCTTCATGCATGCTAGGCAAGCACTCTACCACTAGGCCAACCTCCTGGCCTAGTTACATTTTCTTGGCACATAGTTTTGTGGTTCCTCTTAGTCTTTAAAAACTCACTAACCCACAAACAACTGTTCATCTGCTACAGTCGCCTGCTATGGAACAATCTGTCAACTCAATTTCCCTGCTGGGTTACTAAAAGGTGATTCAGAAACCTGCAAGGACTCTAATCCTAGCTACTCAGGAGGCTAAGACCTGAGGATCTTGGTTCAAAATCAGTCCAGGCACTAAGGGTCATGAGATTCTTATCTCCAATTAACCACCAGAAAACCAGAAGTGTGGCTCAAGGGGTAGGGGGATAGCCTTGAGCTGAAGAGCTCAGGGACAGCACCTAGGCCAAGAGTTCAAGTCTCCTGACCGACAAAAAAAAAAAAAAAAATCCAGTAAAGAAAATACTTTCTTAGCACTTGACTCTGGAGAAAAACTAAGCTTGAGATAGCAGCCCCTGCTTTCAAAGAATCTGAACTCTAATGGGGGTGGTTCAAAAAAATGTAGACTACAGGAAATGTTAGGAGAAAAGTTAGGGAAGCTTTTCTTAGGTATTGATGATACCTTAAAGGATTTTTCATACTAGATCTACTCCATTTTACCTAAAAGTGGAATTATATACTTACTACAGTTACAAGGTGTGCGTCTTACTCTCCTAAATGTAAAGGAAGTCCGTACTCCTCTCTTGTTTAGAGTTAAGTCTCCAATATCAGAGGTAATAATTCCACTTCTGTAATGCTCAGATGCTTGAACAGTATCAAATTTTCTGGGTGTGATTCTAAAAACAAGAGGCAAAATAACTTGCTTAACATTTAACATTGTAGGTCTGAAAGATGCTTCAAGTCATTAAAAAAATTGAAGGAAAGAGCAAATTTCTAAGAACTTATTGCAAATATTTACTGGATTTCCTGAATTGTCAAATTTTTTTGATGTTTTAGAATTTAAATTTCACACTATCTATATAGCAATTCTTTTTCTTTTTTTGCCAGTCCTGGGACTTGCAAACTCAAGGCCTAAGCACTGTCCTTGCACTTTCTCAAGGATAGAGCTCTACCACTTGAGCCACAGCACCACTTCTGGCTTTTTCTATGTATATGGTAACAAGGAATTGAACAGAGTTCATGCATGCTAGGCAGGCACTCTACCACTAGGCCAAACTCCTGGCCTCTTTATAGTAATTCTTTTTTTTTTAATTAAAGAATTTATTAACATTGATTTTTACATCATATTTCAAATGACATGTTTAACAAACAAGTATTCAAGAAGTGAATCTCCATATACAATCACTAGCACTTAGATTTTAGAACACAATTAAAATTAGGCTGAAGGGGCCAGGAGTTTGGCCTAGTGGTAGAGTGCTTGTCTAGCATGCACGAAGACCAGGGCTCGATTCCTCGATACCACATACATAGAAAATAGCTGGAAGCGGTGCTGAGGCTCAACTGGTAGAGCTCTAGCCTTGAGAAAGCCCAAGGACAGTGCCCAGGCCCTGAGTTTAAGGCCTAGGACTGGCAAAATAAATAAATAAATACATACATACATATAAGACCTCCTCATGACTTCTGTTGGAATTATATTGAGCCATACATTAGTTTGGGAACATAAGTTTCCTATCTGTGACCACAACACCTTTATCTGTTTACTTTGGTCTCCTCTCACTTTCCACCACTGTGACAAAATGCCATCAGGAACATGAAGAAGGATTTATTATGGTTCACAATTTCATAGCGTTTAGTCAGTCCATCAAGGTGGATGGAGAGGGGATGGGAAGGTAGACTGCTTACCTGAGGGTAGTCAGGAAACAGAGGTGCTGTGCTAGGGGCTTTTCTCCTCCCTGCCTTCTCATAGTCACACCAGAAGCAGGCTTCACCCAACTCCCGGGTGTGTCTCAATCCAATCAAGACAAGAGTAACCAGCACAATATCTTTTGTCAAAGGAAAAAGTTCCTTTCTTTTCCGGGTTTGCTGATTATCCTCTATGCTGTATTGCTATCCTCTGTGCTAAATGAACTATATTGAGCCACTGACAACAGTTCCAAATATTGCCAATACATAGCAATACTCTTTGTTTCAGAAAAGCAGTGTTTTCTTTCATTCTTCTGGAAACACATATTCTCACTCAATGTAGCTTTCTACTGCCTACTTTTGGTAGACACAAGTTTAAGAAACATTTAATTTTCCCTTAATTCTGTTTTAAGATTTAAAAAAAAAAGCAACAAACAGTAGGGCAAGCTCAGTGATTGTGAGAAACCTGACAAGTTTGATCATCATGACCACTGCCATGTGTTGGCAGAATGATGACTGACCAGAGATCCTGACCAAGGGGCAAGAACAAAAACGAAACTACACCCCAAACTAATAGGATAACTAACAGCGAGACACTGCCATTTCCTCTGAGACCACACTCTGGTTACTGAAGGTGAGTGACTGTCCTTTCAGAGCCAGCATTAACCACCACTGCTTCCCCACACCTGACCCACACACTTGCTGCCAGAAGACAAAAAAAAAACATAATGGGGGTGGTGGATAATAAATGACACTAACACTCACACTGGATTCAAGGAATAATAGGAAGGCAGAGAAACTCTGTGGACCTAGATGAGAAGACCTCTCATCTAAGGAATAACAATACTATTCAGTCTCAATAATATGAGGAAAAGCTATCTTCTCTGTCAAACCAAATGGCTCCATTTGTAACAAGGCACCATTCTGTACTGATATTTCCTGGACTTATTTGCTTCTTGACTTCAAATGTAACTATCAGCTGTGTTGTTTGTAACCAGTCAGCAGTGTCAAACAGGACCTTTTTCACTGCTGGTTGGAGTGATTTCTAACTTCTTTGCATTATCCCATCACTCTGATAACCAATTATGAATGGAATGTGAGCCTGACGCCTATCTAAACAAGAAGGGATAAACACAGAGAAGACTGCCCCAGTAAGTCTGTGTAACCCTGGGGAGAGTGGCCAGGCACCTTCTGCACAGAAACAGATTGCCTTGATGAGATTTCCTTTATCTCATTAATCTCTATTTTCTGACACTGGAGAGGCATGTCGTTCCAATAATGAATGAGAGCTGCCAAGTAATAGTATGACTGCAGACTCAGATCTCAGCTTCCAGGAGCAGCTGTAAATTCAGGCCTTTATATGAAAGCTCATGAACCAAACATGGAAAAAGAACAAGTGTCACAAAGCAGAAGGAACTCCATCACTGAGAGCATGTCAGTACCTACCCATGGGTCCAAAGGTATCTACATTCTCCCGTCATCACCAGCAAACTCCGTCGAGGTAACATCACTTGTACTGTGACACCATCTGGATGCTTAAAATCCATAACAATCTTGAAGTAAAGACATAAATATAAGGATCAATACAAAGTTGCACAGACTCAGAGGATTAGGGATGATGCATTTCTGGCCATTAGATAGGAAAGCATAATCACACTAGTTCTCAAAAACTTCTGTGTCTATACTAGTCAACTGAAAAAGAAAAAAATATATACTTTATCCACTAAAATTTGGACTGAGCAAATCTGATGTGAGAGTGAGGAATCTGCATTACTTCCAATGAGGAATGATCCCATATATTACAAAGCCGGTAGGTCGTTTGCTTTGTAAGGCAATGGTGAGCACACAGGACTGTGGAGCTGCCACAGACAGCTCCACAGTGAGACTTTTATGCAGCCACATGACTCCAACAAATCATTTCCTCCTCTACTATGCCCAAGTTTTCTCAAACCATTACAGGATTGTTACAATCATTATATAAATTATATATGAATACAAGTATATGATATATATATATACATATTTATATATATACCATTTGTGTCTGGCACATAGCCAGACAAAAAAGCAGCAGCCATTTATTTTTACTTTATACTGCATTTTTTACAAGTTTCATAGTAAATAGTGTTTTCATAAACAACTTAATATTTCTTTTTTTTTCTTTTTTTTGTCAGTCGTGGGACTTGAACTCGGGGACTGGGTGTTGTCCCTGAGCTCTTCAGCTCAAGACTACCACCTTGAACCAAAGTGCCACTTCCAATTTTCTGGTGGTTAAATGGAAATAAGAGTCTCATAGACTTATTAGTGCCCAGGCTAGCTTTGAACCGCAATCCTCAGACCTGAGTAGCTAGGATTACAGGTGTGACGGTATGAACCACTGCATCCGGCTTCTTCTTTCCTTTTTCTTTCTTTTTTTTTTTTTTTTTTTGGTTGCTGTGCCAATTCTAGGGCTTGAACTCAGGGCCTGGGCATTACCCTTTGGCTTTCTCAAGGTTAGCACTCTACCACTTGAGCCACAGCACCACTTCCAGCTCTTTTCTGTGTATGTGGTATTGAGGAATCTAATTCACATCTCCGTGCCTGCTAGGCGAGCACTCTACCAGCAGGCCATATTTCCATTCCCATAACTTATTATTTCTATCAGAGTAAGTTCACAAGCACAGGTGTGAATATTGAAGTCTTTAACACAGACAAACAAACAATCTTCCAAAGAATGGACTAATCTACACTCACAAAATCAATACTTTTGCCAAGACAGGAATATGATTTTCTTTTAAAATATTTAATTATTAAAAAGTAAATAAATAAATCATATTCCATTAATTTGCAAATCACTGCAAATTGAAATTTGCATTGTTGTTAATCTTTTGCTTTTTGGAAGAGTCTACATTTTCATTTTGAACTGGGCTCTACAAATTATATAGCTGCCCTGGAAGTTCTGAAATTATTTATGTCACCAATCTGTTGCTTTGTGCTTACAAAAGACAAAAACACTACCTATGTCTTTGCTTATAGAGCACTTATCCTGATTAAATATTCATTATGATTTTACTTTATTTTCTGTCATTTTTTACATTTAAGCCTTTAGACCTCTGAAATTTATTTCAGCATTAATTTGAAAGCCTCATTTTTTAATTTATGGGAATCATTTTATAATTAAACTGATATTCTCTATGAAAATTTAAATCACAAGAATGCTCATTAAACAACAACAAAGACTTTTTAAAACCCCAGGAAGGATTTATAAACAATTCTTTCCCCTGCAATTATTGAATCATTTTGCCAAGTGACAGCTTTGCCCCACAGGAGGTTTTACCAGTTATTCTTTTTGAGGTTACCTATTTCTTTCACTCTCTGGGATGTCAGAATCAATCAAGATCAAGTCCAAGCTCGTGGGTCACAACTGAGGATAATGTTCCACTCAGAGCAAACAAACAAAAACCCTAAGACTTTCTGATCCTAAACAACCTTTACACAGGCAAAATGCCATCGACTCTATCACTCAGAAAAGGTAAGAATACCTAGGAGAAAAGAACATGAAAAAACAGATCTCTGGCTGGGAATGTGGCTTAGTGGAAGAATGCTTGCCTAGCATGCATGAAGCCCTGGGTTCAGTTCCTCAGTACCACATACAAAGAAAAAGCCAGAAGTAGTGCTGTGGCTCAAGTGGTAGAGTGCTAGCCTTGAGCAAAAGAAGCTCAGGGACAGTACCCAGGCTCTGAGTTCAAGCCCCAGGCAAAAAAACAAAACAAAACAAAACAAACAAAAAACAGATTTCCATGTTTGCTAAACAGAAATGTGGGGAACATCTCTGAAAAAGAAGACAAACAAAGGGCTGGGAGTGTGGCCTAGTAGTAGAGTGCTCGCCTAGCATGCACAAAGCCCTGGGTTCAATTCCTCAGTACCACATACACAGAAAAAGGCAGAAGTGGCACTGTGACTCAAGTGGCAGAGTGCTAGCCTTGAGCAAAAGGTGTCTAAGAACAGTGCCAGGGTCCTGAGTTCAAGCCCCAGGACTGGCCAAAAAAAAAAAAAAAAAAGAAGACAAACTATCCTACTTCTTAGTGGTTAGAATTAGATTGGGACCACTAAACTCTTGGGAGAACCCCTAAAAGTGTCCAGACAATACACAACATGATAAGAATGACGTGATTCACAATGAAAGCTAAAAGCTGAGGACAGAGAGAAAATATTTCATAGTTCAAAGGTCATCCAATTCCCACAACCTATCAAATGTAAGTTTCCTGTAGTTTTACTAACTCCTTTTCACACAAATGAAATAGAGTTCACTTTTTTCTTTTTCCTTTTTTACTTTAAATAGCAACGTAAGTATAGCCCATAGTTCAGGAAGGACATACATACACATCTACTATGTCTGGACAAGTAGGAAGGGAAAGACAAGCTCTAAGACACAAAGATCTACAGAACTACAAATGATCTACAAAGAAATTCAGTTCATGTTTTTCTGCTGGATTTACAAATTTAGATTTCTATGAGATCATGACAAAAATTGTTTCTGTGGTAGATAAGAGGAACTAGTTTAAAAAGAAAAAGAAAAAAGTCTGTATAAGCCAGGGGTGAGTGGTTCACACCTTGCTACTCAGAAGGCTGAGATCTGAGGATAGAGGTTCAAAGCCAGCCCAAGCAGGAAAGTCTGAGAGACTTTTATCCCCAGAAAGCCAGAAGTGGAACTATGGTTCAAGTAGTAGAATGCTAAGCTGCTAAGCATTTAGTACAAAAGCTCAGCCACAGTGCCCAGGCTCTGAGTTCAAGCCCCAAGACCACTACAGAAAAAAAAGTTACCGATAAGGATGAGCTAGTACTCAGGTCTTTTGACTTGTCAATGTTGAATATAGTACCAGTACAAACACCTAAGGATGCGAAAATGTACACAGCCTATAATTTTTATTTCTAACCCTGTACTGAAATATTTAATTAGATGGTTAGAACTGTCACTGGGTGTTTATTTCATGTATTTCAATTCTTTGACTGAAAGATTACATAGGAAATCCTAGTTTATTTTTGGAGCTAGTAGTATGCAGCATTAACATTTTGGCATTTTCTGTCTTAATGGTCCAAAATGCCAGCTACATCATAAAATCACCTGTCAGCTTTCTATAAATACAGAAAGGTAGTCTCAGTCTCAGACATTCTGAATTCGAATATATCAGAGTATTTTCTCTGAAAAAAGACAGGAAAGCAACAGTTGAGAACCTCAGGGACCTCAAATATTTAAATACCAAACACAAGCTACAAAACAAAGATGCCTACCATGTTGAAAGATGTAAGAAATAGGCATGAACACTTCAGCAGGCGATGGACATGAATATAGATACCAAACAGATACTCTAACACAGAAAAATACCATGACTAAAAGTAGGTCAGCCAGGAATGAAGTTCATTACAAATTAGACATAACAAAAGAAACTATTTGAAGTGAAGCATGGAGATATAAAAGATAGAAAATAAAGTACAGGAATAAACAATATAGAGAAATGGGAGATGAAGCCAGAGAATGGGACACAAGAAAAATCTGGAGATAATGTATGCTTATGGTAATGTATGAAAAGGGTCATGAAAATTCCAGACATATTTTAGTTTTCTTTTTCTAGGGATGCAGCTACTATCTTTTGCCACTAGGTTGCATTGCTCCAATCTGTATGTCAAAAGTTGACCAAGCTGCACCAAAGGAAACTGGATTTCACGTAATGTAAAATGTATAAAAAATTAAATCTAAAACCAGTTGCCAGTGACTCATGACTGTAATCCTAGCTACTCAGGAGGCAGAGATCTGAGTATCACTATTCAAAGCCACCTAGGCAAGAAAATCTGCGAGACTCATCAAAAACTCAGGTGGAGCTTCAGCACCAGTGGTAGAGAGCTAGCCTTGAGTAAAAAAGCACAGGGACAGCACCCAGACCCTGTATGGGTGAGACATAGGTTGAAAGCTATTTGAAAAATTTGAATATTTACCTCTGACCCCAAACTGAGAGAAACAATCTCATCTTCAAAAGCAGAGTGTGTGTCGATATGAGCAGGAATTCCTGAGGTGGAAAAGAGGATAACTGCTAACTTCATTTTTCCTTTCAGTAGGTTTAGATTTAGTAAATTTGAGTACATGTCGTCTTTCACAATTGTGGTGAAATTGTGGTTTGGCTACCAAGTAAATAATAGTTTTAGCTAAAAGGAAATGTGTAAATGTGACTATACAAAATGAAATCTAAGCAAAAAAAAAGACCTTAATTTCTAGGCTCGAGAGTCACTGGTTAACTAGAATGCTTACCCAGGACCAGCCTGAGAGAAGGATGGGGAAGATAAATAGAAGTTATTTCCCCCTCTTAAATACTGGAGAATAAATGTCATGTGTGAAGGCTAAATATGTCAATAATAAATACATGGCTTCCTCCACAAATATATCAATCTGTATTTGAGCATCTTTTGGTAAAGAAAGTTTGTTACATGTGACGGAATTCAAAGCAAGTAAGACATATTAGGATAAAGTCCTTCCTCAAAGAGCAGTGGAAAGACACATAGGGAGCCACAATAAGCAACTAAAATCCATCATGATGCCTGACAGGGTAACACTCACCTGTAATTCTAGCACTCAGGAGGCTGAGCCTGGAATATCATAGTTCAAGACTAGTCTATACTACACAGCAACAAGTTGTATGAAAATAAAGGCAAAACCAACCAACCAACAAAAAGCCTTGACAACAATCAGAAGGTGCTGCTCACAAATCTGAGAAACTTGTAACCTCAAGATTTCCACAAACATGTCATCCTAGAATTGTTTTCACATTCCGAAGATCACCCAAATCGTCAGCCTCAATTATACATATTTTATGTTTTTCAAGCATTCATCTCCCTAAATAAAACACTGAAAGAGACAAAATAACAACAAACCATACATAGTAATTTATGTTGGTTTCTTTCCACTCTGTAATGGAAGTTCCTATAGGGACTCAGACCAATACAGGAAACAAACATGAGCAAAGAAATCCAATTCAGCTATATAACCTTCTTCTTTTTTGTTTGGTAGGACTTGAACTCTAGGCCTAGGCACTCTCCCTGAGTGATTCAGCTTGAAGTTATAGTCCTACCCCTTAAGCCACAGTGTCACTTCAGGTTTTCTGGAAAGAAGAGTCTTACAGACTTTAATGCCTGGGCTGGCTTTGAACCGTGATCCTTCGATCTCAGCCTCCTGAGTAGCTAGGATTACAGGTGTGAGCCACCATGCCCAGCCAAGCTATATAACCTTCTTAATTTTGAAATATGTGACTGGAATTTTCAAAAAAATACTTACCATGTCCAGGTTCATACTGATTTATGGTCAACTGATCAGGTTTATGTTTAATGTAACCTTCCTTCAGCCATTTCTCCAAAAGGTGCTCACAAATGTCAGGAAGGCCTAAAGTCAGTGATCACAAAAAAATATCTATATAAATAGAATTTTAAAATATTTATATAACATGCCCAAGAATTTCAAAAATCAATGTGAGAAAAAGAACACAACTCTTCTTATCATACACCAGAAATACTTATATATTTAGATGTAAACACATTTTGCATAGGATTATCCAAGTCTATGCAGAATTATTAATAAATATCTTTCTAAGCAAGAATTAATATGGGGGAAAGATAGTAGACACAAGATGCGCTTTAGTGTTATCCATATGATTAAATTTTTTCTAACAAAATTGTACCACTTAGCTAGTTTAAATGCTTTTGTGTGGGCCATGGGGCTTGAACTCTAGGCCTGCGCTTTGTCCCTGAGCTCTTCAGCTTAAGGCTATAGCCCTACCCCTGTAACCACAGCCTCACTTCCCATGTTCTAGCGGCTAATTGGAGATAAGAGTCTCACAGACTTTAGTGCCCGGGCTGGTTTTGAACAGCGATCCTAAGATCTCAGCCTCCAGAGTAGTTAGTATTACAGGCGTGAGCTACCTGGCCTGACATTTAAATGCTTTTTAAAAAAACTTAATACACTGACTCAAGGGATGCCTACAAGAGATAATGGATATTGCGTTGAATTTGTAGATAGCCCTCGGCTAGATTGTCATTTTCACAATGTCAATTCTTCCAATCCAGGAGCATGGGAGGTTTTTCCATTTCCTTAGTTCTGCTTTAATTTCCTTTTTTAGGGTTTTAAAGTTTTCATCAAAAAGGTCCTTTACATTCTTAGTTAAGCTAATTCCTAGGTACTTTATTTTCTTTGAGGCTATTGCAAAGGGAGTTGCTTTCTTGATTACTGCCTCGTTCCTCTCACTGTTGTCGTAAAGGAAGGCAGTTGATTTTTGAGGGTTAATTTTATACCCTGCTACCCTTCCAAAGTTTTGAATCAGCTCAAGGAGCTTGGGAGTAGAGTCTATAGGATTCTTTAAATACAGAATCATGTCGTCTTCAAAGAGGGATAGTTTTACTTCCTCTTTCCATATTTGGATCCCCTTTATGCTTGCTTCTTGCCTTATTGCACTGGCTAGGAATTCTAATACTATGTTAAAGAGGAGTGGAGAGAGTGGGCATCCTTGACTCGTTCCTGATTTTAGAGGGAATGGCTTTAGCTTTTCGCCATTAAGTATAATACTAGCTGTGGGTTTGTCATACACAGCCTTTATTATATTGAGGAATGTTCCATGGATTCCTAGTTTCTCCAGAGCTTTTAACATAAAGGGGTGTTTGGATCTTGTCAAATGCCTTTTCCGCATCTATTGAGACAATCATGTGATTTTTGTCCTTGCTCCTGTTGATGTGTTGAATTATGTTGATTTGCGTATGTTGAACCAGCTTTGCCTCCCTGTGATGAATCCTGTTTGATCATAGTGTATAATTTTTTTGATAAGTTGTTGTAACGGTTAGCCAGTATTTTGTTGAGAAGTTATGCATCGATGTTCATCAAAGAAATAGGTCTATAGTTCTCTTTCTTTGATGAATCTCTGTCTGGTTTGGGGATGAGGGTTATACTGGCTTCATAGAATGAGTTCGGTAAAGAACCTTCATTTTCAATTTCGTTGAAGAGCTTGAGGAGTATTGGTGTGAGCTCTGCTTTGAAGACCTTATAGAATTCAGCTGTGAATCCATCTGGCCCTGGGCTTTTCTTAGGTGGCAGGTCTCTTATTGCTGTTTCTATTTCAGTGCTTGAACTAGGCCTGTTTAGTTGGGTTAGTTCTTGGTTCAGTGTGGGTATGTTAACATTGGCTAGGAACTCATCCATTTCTTCTAGATTCTCAAATTTGTTGGCGTAAAGGTTTGAGAAGTATTCCCTCATGATATTCTGGATCTTGGTAATTTCTGTCGTGATTTTACCATTTTCGTCTGCGATTTTGTTTATTTCGATATGCTCTTTTCTTTTTTTGGTAAGATTTGCTAAGGGTTTCTCAATTTTGTTAATTCTTTCAAAGAACCAACTCCTTGTTTTGTTGATTCTTTCTCTAGTTTTTTTGGATTCCAATTCATTTAATTCTGCTTTGATTTTAATAATTTGCTTCCTTCTGCTGGGGTTAGGGTTGGTTTGTTGCTCTTTTTCCAGGAGCTTAAGGTGAGACATTAACTTGCTGGTTTGCAATTTTTCCAGCTTGTTGTTGTAGGCACTCAGCATAGCAAAAATATGGAACCAACCTAGATGTCCCTCAGTTGATGAGTGGATCAACAAGTTATGGTATTTGTACACAATGGAATTCTATGCTGCTGTCAGAAAAAATGACATCGCCCCATTTGTTAGGAAATGCAAAGTCTTAGAAAAAATCATATTAAGTGAAGTAAGCCAGACTCAAAGGAAATTAGGCTCAATCTTCCCCTCATTTGTCATAATCAGTAGAAACCTTGGGCTCTACTAGCAGAGATCTGCAATAGAGCAAAACCTTGATACATAAGGCCATATAGTATGAAGCTAATTGAAAAGACCTCCAGGATATTGAAACAAAAGCCATACAATGAATGATTGTTGTCCTTAATGTACTATGTTATCTCTCATCTCTTTTGCTGTCCCTTGGTTATCTCTACTGTTACAGTATCTCACTTTGTTATCTGACATATTGGATTTATTTGTATTTGGTTATTTGAAATTGGATAGAGAAGGGGGGAAACCAAGATGAGGGGGGGGGAGGGTAATGGGGACCAAGACATGTGAAAGGGTATCAATATATGTGAATTAAGGCACCTTCTATCTGGCAAATATCATGTAACCCTTTTATTAATTACAATTAAAAAAAAGAGATAATGGAAGCATCCAGGCTCAAGTTCTCACATGGCACATCTGAGGAAAAAAATAAAACAAGCACTTACTGTGCATTAACAATTACTCACCCCCAGGTAACGGCTTGTCTTTATCTACATTGTTGTTCTCATAGTGGAACTCATAACCAAAATGTTTTACTCGTCTGTGCTTTAAAAATTTCTGACCTGGGTGAAGAGAATAAAGTACGCTGTTTACAGAAAAACAACCACAGCCCTTTGTATGTTTCAATCAACATTATCAGTAAGGATTAGTTTGGTAACAGTTAACTTTTGTTAACTGCCTAATGATTCTTTAGTGTTTGTGCATCCAGTACTATGACTTGAACTCAATACCTGCTGCTGTCATTTAGCTTTTTCCCTAAAAGTTGGCATTCTACCACTTGAGCCACACTTCCACCTCAAGCTTTTTCTGTAAACTAGAAATAAGAATTTAATAGACTTTCCTGCGTGGGCTGGCTTTGAATAATCCTCAGATCTCAACCTCCTCTTAGCCAGGATAACCATTCTGCTTGTATCTGCTCTTCTCTTATGTCTAGAAGAATAACGAAACACACAGGGTATCTCACATAAACAATGTGAATGGGAAGCATGGGCAAGGCCACGAGAGAACATTAACCTGCTGAGGACTCCAGGAAACTCTGGATGCAGCACTAAACTACCACCCTCCTCTTTCTCAGAAGAGATCTGCCAGGAGACAGGGAGCAAATGTGAGTATGGAAAGGCTTTCACAAATTAACTATACCAATACTAGCAATTCATATTCATGAGTTCAAAGTTTAAAACACATAGTTGTATTGGCGCTATTATTGATGTTTCTAAGTGAGAATTGTGTGACACTGGATCAGAACTGCTTTCAGCGATCTGGAAGAAACTAGTTTTTTGTTTGCCTGTTTTTCGTTTTGTTTTGTTTTGTTTTTTGGCCAGTCCTGAGGCTGAGAACTTGGTGTGGATAGTCAGGCATGGTGTCTCACACCTATAATCCTAGCTACTTAGGAGGCTGAGATCTGAGAATCAAGGTTTAAAGCCAGCTTGGGGACAAAAGATTAACCTCTAGAAAATGGGAAGTGGTGCTTGGCTCAAGGGTAGGGCGGTAGCCTTGAGCTGAAGAGCTCAGGAACAATGCCCAAGCCCAGGGGTAGGGTGGTAGCCTTTAGCTAAAGTGTACAAGGACTGCGCCCAGGTCTAGTTTAAACCCCATGTGACTCACCAAAAAAAAAAAAAAAAACGGCTCGGGAACTGTCCCTGAGCTTTTGTACTCAAGGCTAGCGCTCTGCTCTACTCCATGAACTGAAGCTCTACTTCTGAATTTTTTTTTTTTTTTTGTATGTTAGTGGAGAGTCTCATGGACTTTCCTGCCTGGGCTGGCTTCGAACTGTAATCCTTAGATCTAAGCCTCCTGGGTAGCAAAGATTATAGCCACAAGTACACAGCTGAAACTAGTTTTTAGTAAACCAAAGGTGTAGCAATAACAGAATACTCTGCAGAGACTTCTAAATATACATTTTACTTACAGTGTTTACTGTCTGCGTCTTCTGCCCAATTAACACTTTCCAATAGCATCTTCTCATCCTCAGAAGAAATGATTTCTTCTACAACCAAGAGGCCTGGGGGCAAGTCATGAAGCACCAACGGCTTCCACTCTGCTAGGGGATATGGGGATAAACAGTCACCTATGAAACCTAAAGTACCATAGATAAATGATTTTGCCCAGTATCCATTTACCAGCTTTTATCCTCCCAATCCTCATTTTCAGAAATACAAAGGCTGAAATACACACAGCACACACGGAAAGTGCAAATTCAAGAGCAGGATCAGAATTGCATGCATTTTACTGGGGGGCTTCAGTTCCTTTAGTAAGAACAGTAGGGGGGGCCAAGAGTGTGGCCTAGTGGTAGAGTGGTTTAGCATGCACGAAGACCGAGTACCACATACACAGAAAAAAGCCAAAGGGGTGCTGTGGCTCAAGTGGTAGCATTCTAGCCTTGAGAAAGCCTAAGAACAATGCACAGGCAGAGTTCAAGGCCCGGGACTGGCAAAATGAAAAAAGAAAAAAAGAAACAGTACAGCAATATTCCATCCAAGCATGCATGAGTGAGTTACTTTCAAACCTCAGGGATAAAGGTTCTCATAAAAGTCACAACACTGCACTTCTAGTCAGAAGGCAACATTATCTCTGGACATAGAATCCAAGAATAGAAACACCCCATTTTGCTCTGTTAATAGTATCATAAGAAATATATACTGAGAAATATGATTTTTAGTTTAGTTTAAAAAAAAAAAAAAAAAGCTAGGCACCAGTGGCTCGTGCCTGTAATCCTAGCTACTCAAGAGACTGAGATCTGAGGATCACCATTCAAAGCCAACTGGGACAGGAAAGGAAAGTTTGTGAGACTCATATCTCCAATTAACCACCAAAAAGCTGAAAGAAGAGCTATGGCTCATGTGGTAGATCATTACTTGAATACAAAAGCTCAGGGACAGCACTCAGACCTTGCATTCAAGCCCCAGGGCCAGCATAGAATAAAAAGTATGTGACAATGGGTCTGCTTACCAGAAGTCTGTTCATTTAATAATAACTGAGTCCTCCCCCCAGACATATACACTTTTGCTTATAGTAAGAAAATCCACACAAAACCAAGAACCATTTCATTACAATACCTTTTTCCACAAAATTCAAGTACAGAATGATCTTCTGTCCTAAATCATCCACTATTTCTTTTCCATGGAGGGCCACATAAGCTCTCTTGGCTTCTTCTGTTGTCTTGTACATAATGAAGGCATAGGGTTTGTTGGGTGGCATTAAGAGAGCATCCACAGTTCCCCACGCCTGGAAAACCGGGAATAGCTGCTGCCTACTCACACCATTACCCAGACCACCGTTGGCAATGACCAGGTTCTTCAAAGCAAAAGGAACAGATAATTGACAGCAACATCCCTCTCTTAAAATAAGGTTATTTTTAAATACTACTTCTACATACATTATGTAGGACGGAAAGAAAAATAATTTCTTTGTGATGCTTATTTGGTTGCCTAATTTCAAAGACTGAGATCAATTTACTAATATATCGGGGGGGGGGGAAGTATTCCTGTGCTATAAACATGTATTTCTAAATAGTAAGATAAAATAGCAATTTTGTAATAACCATAAATGCAAATGCATTACTCAAAACACCTCACTGTCCCTCATGTATTCTCTTATTTAATTTCTGCCATCAGACTTTGTAAGTAAGGTCTAGCATATGAAAATGCTTTACAGCTTATAGTCAAGATACTTTATATCACAGATTGGGAACAGAAGAAACGTATTAGGGTATAGAAGATCCAACTTTAAGTGTCTAGTCAACTACTGAAGAATTTATATTCATAATTGTTCTCAAATCTTTAGTTTTCCCAACATAAATTTTTTTAGATCATTAAATACAATAATGAATATAAGTACGCTTTATTAACATGTATTCAACTAATAAAACCAATAGAAACTTAAAAGCTAGAGTGTGTCCCAAAACAGAAAGTTAGCAGGTCCTAAAACATGTACATTTAATATGAATTTAATATATAAATAAACAATTGCAGCTGTGAACAATTATTAACAAATATTAATATAATATAGTGAGATATTTGTAAGCAAGTAGTAATTGTAGTTTTATGTTACCTGAGTGGCATAGGACACTGTCTCAATGCCTTCATGTCTTAGGAGGGTATTTCTGGCTTTATTCTGTTTCCTTAAGAACTTCCTTTCAGTTTTTCTGAGTTTCAAGTTACTTTGATGACTGATGTCCATAGTGATACTTTATAAAGAAAAACAAAAGCAAATAAGGTTGATATGATATATCCCATAGTGGAGATATATATATATCCTATAGTGGATAAACATCTTTTTTTTTTTTTTGCCAGTCCTGGGTCTTGAACTCAGGGCATGAGCACCGTCCTTGGGCTTTCTCAAGGCTAGGACTCCACCACTTGAGCCACAGAACCATTTCCAGCTTTTTCTATGAATGTCATACCAAGGAATCGAACCTGGATCTTTGTGCATGGTAGGCAAGCACTGTACCACTAAAGCCAAACTCCCAGCACCATGGATAAACATTTCTATGTGATGACTTTTTAAAATTCTTGGTGTACCTTTCATCATCAACCCAAACTAAGACCAAACAGACATGCACCAGCAAAGCTTAAAGACACATAGCAATGCCAGTGAGGGTTCTAAGAAATACTGTACTAATAAGTGATGCGTATTGTTTATGAAGATATACATAAAACATGACATGGACATATGTCACAATCAAAATGTCCAGCAAAGTAAGGAGAATGAGGAAGATGAAAAATAATGCAAAAAAAAATTCAATGAACTGATGTGATTCTACTTGTAATAAAGTTCAAAATCTAAATGCAGTCAGATGTTATTTAGAAATAAATGCACTGTAAAGCTAAAGCAGACGCAAGGAAATATAAGGCACAAAATACAGGAGGATTATTCTAGGGGCAAATAAGAACATCAAAGGCACTGCATAACTTAGACAGTAGGTTTACCTATCTATGACTTTTTAAAACTATGTATGTCACATATCTTCTATTTAAAACTGTGTTTTTACTTTATTGAAATATGTCAGTCATCAAATAACTACTAAGAACTTGCAAAGAGGGCTGGAGGCCTGTCTTAATGGCAGAGCACCTGCTCAGCCAGTATGAGCTCCTAAAGTTCAAACCCCAGTACCATTAAAAAAAAAAAAAAGAATCCCCATAAAGGATCTTACAATCATTCCACATCAGTACCCTACATCATATTTCATCAGAGCATAAGTCTTATTTAAGTTTATCATAACACATGTTAGTTTAACTCCCCCATTCAAACTTCAAAACAGCAAGAACCCCTGCACACTATAGGTATTGAAGGGAAAATAATGTTAAATGAGCAAATGCACACATGCCTATTATGGTCTGCAGCACATGACAGAATATATACTATGTGCTTTCAACAAATTTATGTTAGTTGAAGAAGAAACAAACACTAAATAGTGAGTAAATATGGCTCCTTTAATATAAATACTAATAATATAATGTTTTATGTGCCATGAATTACAAACCAAAAAAGTAAGGTTAACTGAAAAGTTGGAAAGACTTTAAATCACAAGAAAAAAAAAAATCAGAACTGAAGGAGACTCCGAGACAGTCATCTGGAAAAGAAGGGACTCAGAAAGGTGAGCAGATACTGAAACAGAAATAGATATGTCTGGCAAAGGCCATGAGATGTAAGCATATTTCTCATAGAATTGAAAGTCTGATGAACCATCAATCCCACTCAGCACATTTCAAAGTCTTTAAACAAAGAAACTTAGGGGGTGGAATAATTTTTTTAATATTCTTTTTTTTTGCCAGTCCTGGGACTTGAACTCAAGACCTGAGCACTGTCCTTGGGCTTTTCTCAGGGCTAGCACTCTACCACTTGAGCCACAGCACGACATCTGGCTTTATCTGTGTATGTGGTACCAAGGAATCAAACCCAAACTGGAAAGTGAGAAGGAAAGCTGGGAAGAACTGCTGAGTAAGGGAGTGATGAGTCAGACTCAAGATATCAAAATACAACTGGTTTAATGGCAAACCCTATGAAGTGGCTCCTCAAAAAAAGACTGAAGCTAGAAAGCTTGAGGAATCACCATTAGAGGAGGAATATCTGATTGGATATGTCTAACATTGTCCTGATTTTCAGTATTTGTTCTAATATCTGTCCCCTTCCAGTGGACTATGCTCTCTGGGGACAGGTATTACTTTTTTTAGTTACTCCCAGAGAGTCATTCAGTGCTACAAGCCAGAGTAACATAGTACATGAGTCCAGTTTCTCAGCCCCATCACTTACCAGCTGAATGACAGCCCCGGGGATGTCAGTTATACATGTCTGTGCTTCCTTCAAGTAAAAAGGAATAGCGATGAAAATAATTTTTAAAAGTAAAAGTAAAATAATAAATAAATGTAAAGTCCCTCATGGCTTTGTTAAGATTAAATTTTACTGTTATATTACTAATATCACAGAGAACAAGGAATGGGCATAATACAGAATTCTTTTTTCTGAATATTACCCATGAGCAAAGATTGCAAGGTGGCAGAACTGAAAAAGAATAAACACTGGGCCAGGCATTGGTGGTTCACATCCGTGATCCTAGCTGCTCAGGAGCCTGAGAACTGAGGATAATGGTTCAAGGCCAGCCCAGACAGGCAAGGCTGTCATGGGATTCCTATCTCCAATTATCCACCTAAAAATAGGAAGTAGAGCTGTGGCCTTTAAGAAAAAAAAAAAAAAAGCTGACAGCATCCAGGCCCTGAGTTCAAGCCCCAACCATAACAAAAAGGAAAGATGCTGGAATGCTGGATATACGTAAACACTCTGCCACTAAGAGGCTAGCACCAGCAGATGGAGCTCCACAGCCATGTTTTTGCCATCATTTTCCTTTCCTCCTCCATCATGCTATTGTCACATGCGAAGAAAGTCAAATAGCCTTTGAGGCTCATTTTTCCCCATTGCAGTGGGCTGACAACACAATGATTAAAAAGGTGTTAGTGGCCTCAACAAGCAATTAGCAAATAGAGCTTCTAAGGTCTTGTGGGCCCTCTTTTTATCAAGGCCACTTCCCTGGCCAGGGATTTCCACTAGTGCACTGATGCTTGAATATTGCCACATGATAGTGAGGTCACTATTTACTAGGATACTAGCCATGCTAGTCCGGTTCAGTCACTTCCAGCCTGAGCTTATTCTATACATTCTCAATGACTTATTTACTAGCAAGTTTTATCCCCAATACATCCTACTGGAGACTGTCCCCAGTGGCAATGATAGTGTGTGTGTGTGTGTGTGTGTGTGTGTCCATGCCTACTTAAACAAAAGAGCTTACTAAGTAGTGTAGACACACACACACACACACATATTTATGTTTGTGTGTACATATACATATAGGCATATATACTTACATGCCTACGTGTATACATATATATGCCTATAAGTTATATTTAATTACTAGTAAAGATTAGAAAAAACTCAAGTTCCCACCAAACGAGTTCTGGTTTTAAAGTCTAATACAGGTATACCAACGTACACATAAAATCCTTTAAAACCGTGGGTGCTGATGGTCCACGCCTGTAACCCTAGCAACTCAGGAGGCTGAGATCTGAGGATCATGGTTCAAAGCCAGCCAGGGGCATGAATATCAGTGAGATTCTTATCTCCAATTAAACTGCCAGAAAACAATAAGTGGCACTGTGGCCCAAGTGGTAGGGCACACGCCTTGAGCTGAAGAGCTCAAGGACAACACCTAGATCCAGGAGTTCAAGCCCCACGACCAAAAAAATCCTTTAAAACCAACAAGAAATCAGTAATGTGATTACGCTTCCATAGAGGGAAAAAAGGTATATGAGTATAGGAATGAAAGCTCTCTTCCCTTTCCTAACTTATGAATTAGTAGCTATTTAGATTTCATTACCTATTACAGAAAAAAAAAAAAAAGCTCACTTCATGGTTTAGCATCCCTTTGTCACTCTTCGAGGTACACTTCATATATACATTTTGTTACACCCCTTAACAGGAATTTCACTCCCTGAATCCAGCATTTTTTTTGTCTTATTCACTCCACACCTAAACTGGATCTAATACCCAGTGAACATTCACATTTGTTGAATAAACCTCCACGGAATTTGCTATTTTAGCTCCTAAACCTGGCCTGTTGCCCCAGCGCACTGTCCGACGTCTCCCTCCGCTTACCACGACTGCCTGTTCACCCCCTCTGGGTGTTGATTCACTCCACACCACCGCCTCATGGAGGACACACTTGGCAATACGCGTCCAGTGACACTCACCAAAACCACCCCCTGCACACCCCGGGATCGCTCAACCAGGACCACACGAGGACTCAACGACCCCGCAAGCCGGCCCCCAGCCGAGGCCCAGCCCCCGTCCCCGAGGCGAGCCCCGGAGGAACCAGCCCCAGCTCGCAACCGAGCGTCTCCAACCACCGCACGACGCCCAGGCTGCAGCCGGGGGCCCGGAGGCTCCAGCCGGCCTGGGAGCCGCGGCTCGAGGGGCGCCGCGCCAGCCTCGCGGGGACACGCGGGGGACACGCGCGGGGACTGCGCCCGGGCCCCGAGTTCACGCCTCGGGCCTCACACACGCAGGCTGTGCACAGACACTAAGCCATCCCCGACCCAAACACAAACACGCGGGCCCCGGGCCGCAGGCGCGGCCTGCTCAGCCCTCCTTAGGGTTCTGAGCCCCGGCCTCTGCCACAAGAAGATGGATAGAGACTGGCGGGAGGAAGCAAAACAGGCCACGACGTCTGCCCTCAGTTCACACCCCGGCAGCGCTCTCCTCCCCCATCCTCACCCCCTCGAGCCCCGGAACGCCGAGGCGAGCGCTCTCACGTCTCCTTACCTGGGCGCCGCCATGTTGGAGACGATTGAACTACATTTCCCGTGAGCCCGCGCGGCAACGGAGGCCGCTCCCACAATCCCATTCGCCTCCCAAACGCCACTGTTAACTCTTTCTCTGCCAGGTGAAATTGCATTGTCTCTTAGCTATAGTTGGGAAAGCAATATATTTTTTTTTAATTAGTCGTTCTTCTGATGGAAAAGGCCAAGCTTTTGTCCTCTGTGCCCATCAATAACAGCGTCCTTGATGGTGTAGCTTGGGCTCTTGGTGTCTCTTCCTGAATCTTGAGAATATCACCAACTTAGAAGACCTAATGCCATTGTGTTGGATAGGCTTCATCTTTCTAGTGGGAGGTGGGAGGAAAAGTCACAAGATTTGAAATGGTAACATGAAAAAGGAGGAAATATGAACCGGGAAGAGCAGTCAGGAAGGTAAATGAAAAAGGTGCAAAACAAATGAGACACAGAAGATGCAGGAGGCAGTGGTGATTAGCAGTTGAAACAGAAATGGCTGTGTCTGGCAAAGGCCATGAGATGTAAACATATTTCTCATAGAACAGAAAGTCTGATGAGCCATCAATCCCACTCGGCACACTTCAAGCTGGAAATGTGGCTTAGTGGTAGAGTGCTTGTCTAGCATGCATGAAGCCCAGGGTTCAATTCATCAGTATCACATAAACAGAAAAGGCCAGAAATGGAGCTGTGGTTCAATGGTAGAGTGCCATAGGCTTGAGCAAAAGAAGCCCAGGCCCTGAGTTCAAGCCCCAGGACTTTAAAAAAAAAAAAGTTGGGGTGAAGAGACATACTACAATCATTCCCCCTTGAACTGGACGGTGAGCTGTGTGAATTCAGAGAAGGATAGGGGCAGGGGAATTTACTTCCTACAGTGAGTCCAGGCCCCCACCAGCATCACACTACAGTAGTCTATCAGGATAAGTTAAGACTGACCAGGAGAAGTAGCTGGGATATTCTATACTGACAAAAGCAGAGAGAAGGAAAGAAGAAGGCTGTTAGGGAGCCATTGCAATAGTCTAGGAAAGAAAGAAAAATGAGACCCAAACCAAGCAGCAAAAATGAAGAGGCAAGTAGAAGATGGAGAGGTGAAATCAACCACACAGAACAAACTACATGAATAGGGAGGGGACATGTAGACCATTCCCCATCCTAATGCTATCTTGCTTCTGCACTATCAAAAGCATATTCCATTTAAAATTTCTGCAACAAACATCTATGTTTTATAGCCTGAGCTTTTCAACATGGTAAACCCTAAAAGCATGAGGCTTTCAAGCATTTCAAATGTGACTGGTACAACTAAGGAACTGATTTTTTTTAATTTTTGTACAATTTTATTTAATTTTTATCCATTTAAATGTAAATAACCACATGTGATGTATAACTACCAAAATGGACAATAGAAATGTCCCTTTGGCCTGGCACAGTGGCTCATGCCTGTAATCCTAGCTACTCAGGAGGCTGAGATCTGAGGATCTCGGTTCAAAGCCAGCCTAAGCACTAAAGTTCATGAGACTCTTATCTCCAATAAACCACCATAAAACAAGAAGTGTCCTTGTTGCTGAAGGGGGTAGGGCAGTACCCTTGCGCTGAAGAGTCAGGGACAGCACCCAGGCCCAGAGTTCAAAAGACCCTGAGTTAGATCTCCGTTATTCCACCACTCCAAAAAAAATTATATGTAATTCTCTGTATACAATCCCTTATCTTCTCTTTGAGTATGGCAAAGACAATTTCTTCATGTCCCAATGACTCCCTGAACAGTTCTCAGTACACCAAGACCCTGTTTTATTCCTTATCTAGCCCCAGTATTTTTGTAGGCTTTTAATAAACTGAACAAAACTGATTTAAAGATATGATTTATCTTCACCTGTGCCAAAAGCTTTATGTGGTAATCTGTAATGATTTTTCAAAGGTATTAAATGCTGACCCAGTGACTCTTTCATTTGTAAAAATACTGATCTCAATTTCATAAGCCTAGTTCTCTGTGTGACTGAATGTGCACCAGTTGGCAAGATTTTTCTGGGCAGACTAAGATAATAAATAATTTCAAACTCATAACCAAATGTTCTCTTTTATTTTTTAACAAATCCTTTAAAGGGAGCTGACAGTACTGTTCTGCAGTAGCACGATAGGAAAAAAAAAAGCCCATGGGTTGATCCCCACCACCACCAAAATAAATAAAAATAAATAAACTGGGTGCCAGTAGTTCATGCCTGTAATCCATCTACTCAGGAGGTTTAGATCTATGGATCACAGTTCAAAGCCAGCCCAGGCAGGAAAACCAGTGAGACTCTTATCTCCAATAGACTACCAAAAAGCCAGAAGTGAAGCTGTAATTCAAGAGGTAAAGTGATAATCTTCAGCATGAAAGCTCAGGGATGGTACCAGGACTTGAGTTCAAGATTCCAGGATGGGCACAAAATACATACATACGTACGTATATACATTTTCCAAAATGCAAAAACTTTCCTTTGCTCCTCTACTTATTTTAGCAGGATTTGACCAATGGGCTACAAGTTACCAACTATTGGACCTTCTTCCTGAATTCTTTACATGGTCTCAAGGTAAAGTTATAGTTGACTCCTCCACTGGAGGTATTCTATTAAGTATTATAACATAGTATACATGAATTCAATCTAATTAGCTAATAATGTATTTTAAAACTTTAAAAGGAGGAGTTCTGGAAATTAGGGCAAGGAACAACATATCACTTAGAATTGATTTTAATAACGCAAAAAATATGGGATCATGAAATAATTATTTTTCCAAATGACAAGCCACTCACTATGACATTGCTAACATTACCGGTGTCTTGATTTTTTTTAAAGTTGTATTCGCATGAAGAAATGAAGCATTTAAAAGGGTTGGGGATATAGTTCAATTGGAAAAGCTCCTGCCAAGTTAGCAGGAAACCCAAGTACCACAACCACTAAAATCAATCAATCAATCAATCAAAGGGGGGAGAGAGAGAGAGAGAGAGAGAGAGAGAGAGAGAGAGAGAGAGAGAGAGAGAGAGAGAGAGAGAGAGAGAGAGAGACTTGATAAGTAGATAAGTGTCGCTGAGCTCCAAAAGAGGGTTGAACACGTATTTCTGGCCAGCATATATGGTTTGTACTTTTCTGTTCTTTTTGTCTTATTTGTTCTTTTATTTCTTTGGAAAAGTAAGGGAGGGATGGAAATGATGAGGAAAAGGTTAAGCAAATAAATGCAGCAATGGTACTCACAAACCACCATATTGAAAATGAACTAGGGCCAGGAGTTTGGCCTAGTGGTAGAGTGCTTGCCTAGCATGCACGAAGACCCCAGGGTTGATTCTTTGGTATCACATACATAGAAAAAGCCAGAAGTGGTGCTGTGGCTCAAGTGGCAGAGTGCTAGCCTTGAGCAAAAAGTGTCCAAGGACAGTGCTCATAAACTATATAGAACACGTGGGTGAGGATAGAAGGGAGAAAGCCAGGAAAGGGGCTACATTTCCAAAAAGAAATGTAATCAGCTGCCAGGGGCTGGTGGTTCACCCTTGTAATTCTAGCTACTCAGGAGCCTGAGAGCTGAGAATCATGGGTCAGAGGCACCCCAAGCAGGAAACACCAGGAGCCTCTTCTCCAATGAACCACCAGCAAACCAGAAGTGGTGCCGTGGCTCAAAGTGATAGAGTGCTAGCCTTGAACAAAAGAGCTCAGGGACAGCACCAAGGACCTGAGTTCAAGCCCCACAACCGAATAAAAGAAGAAAGAAAGAAATGTACGAATTACCTGACTTATGTAACTGTAACCTCTCTGTGCATCACCTTCATAATGACAATTGTTAAGAATCATTTTAAAAACTAACACAAAGGGTGATTAGAAGATCAAGTGCTAGTATCAACTCACTAGTATCCACAGTTCCAACTCTAGAGGGTAATTCTACTTTCACACTTCAATCAGGAATGACACCCCCCCGTAGTCTTTCAAAATTAGTTCCAGACAGTGATATTGTGGTATTGTGATATTGTTGAATTTGTGTCCTGTATTTTTTCAAAGTTACTGAATGCTGACCTACTTCCTTTATTTATGAAGTTTCTAACTTCATTTGCTTTCTGCCATTTGCATCTCCCTATCTTCTGATTTTCCTTCTACTTGTTCCCACTGGCAAGTATACTTGTTTTTGTCTAGTCTTTACAGTTAAAAAAATTTTTTTTATTCCTCAGTCTTTCCTCTCCACTTATTCCTCTGCTACTTTATTTTGTGTCACCTTGGTAAGTGACAATCTTGTACCTGGTTTCTTTCTCTACTGTGCCTTCTCTCCTGCGTTTTAAAGTTGCTGGAGTTTTTCGTAGGATATTCCAGGAAGAACACATCACACCACACCATTAGATGTTGACAGTGACATTTCAGGATTGAATGCATTATTCATGCTCTGGTAATAAAAAAAATTGATGAAAAGTTTGAACTCTTAGAAGTCATATGGTGAAAGTATTCCCTGTGCAATAATTAGAGAAAAAAGTGGCTTTCTTACTTCCCAAATAAAGAGTGGGGGGAAGGGGCTATACTTTAATTTGTAACACAAAACACAAAGCTCAGAATAGAGGACTGTATTTTGGTCCTCTGAAAAAACATAAAATTTTAGCCATAAAACATTTACCTTTCCAAACCTCTTTACCTTGCACAATGGTTTTTGTTGTTGTTGTTGTTTTACCTGCAACACATTTTTGAAATAGAAGAGAATAAAGAAATAGTAGAAAAATTAGAGAGTAAAAAAATCGTGTTGGCTAGAGGAATCGAATTCCTAGAACTTAAAGGTTATGGTAAATTAAAGCAATATTTGGTAAATGCCTTAAAAAGCAGTTGTAACTCTTTTTAAATTCAATTTTAATGTCAGGGTGATGTACATAGAAAGAGTTGTAATTCTTGAAAAATATAAACAGTTTAATTAAAATGCCTTTGCTACTGTGATGCCTTTATAAAACCATAATCTCTAAACAAAAATAGTCCCTGAAACGGGACAAGCTATATCTTTAACTACACTGCATATAAATTTATATTTCACATGCCTTTGCAATTGTTTCTAAATTGATCATCAGACCTCTTAGCTCTTTCTTAGGCAGTGACTAAGGTCTCATCCTAGGAATGTCAGCTTAGGCATTTTTTTTTGGTTAGTGAGCATGAATTATTATTTTTATTCATCTTCCCTACAGGGAATTTAGTTTTCTGACCTCTTATCCACTCTGCAAAAGTAGGTTTTGGATTATATAATCAAAAATTCTATTTACTAGACACAGAAAGCATGCCTTACATGAAAGCAAGAGAGGAAGAAGCCAGAGGCAGCTTGCTACCTACCACAAAACCCGCCTCCCCTCTTCCTCACATCATGGCTCAGAGTTCAAGACAATCAGACATACAGACCTAAAAAGCTTCCAACTATCCCAGCAAGAAATGGAAATTGGTTCTAGATAAAAACAAATTTCTTAGACCAGGTACCACACAAGGTGTGGTGTCAGAACTGCAGGAATGGACTAATGCTTATATCAAGCTGTAAACAAAATTGCCTTCAAGAACTATTTAAAAGAGAGTTTAGTGAGTTACTGTGCTCATAATATACACGTTATCAGGATATATCCCTACCCTGATGGTTGTCATGATTATTTGGTGACCCTCTGACTTCTGATGTCATTTCTCATTACAAATCCTCCATGGTTTTCAATGTTCTTTCAGTCCAATTAATATAAATGTCATGGCAGCCATAACTACACATTAATTTGTTCTAACCTAACCCAAGAAGGTTGGGGTAAGGTGAAATGGTTGGAAAAACATTGGTTGGAAATTCAAATTGGTGTGGGGAGGGAAAACATATTTAAGACTTAAAAAATAAAAATCTCAGGGGCGGGGGTGGGGGAGGGAAATGGGGACCAAGACGAGAGAAAGGGTATCAATGTATGTGAAGTAATGCACCTTCTATCTGGTGAATATAATGTAACCCTTCTATTAATTACAATAAAAAATATATGGGAAAAAAGTAAAAATCAGCTAGGCGCCAGTGGCTCACACCTATAATTCTAGCTACTCAAGAGGCTGAGATCTGAGGATCATGGTTCAAAGCCAGCCTGGAGCAGGCAAGTCTATGAAATTCTTATCCCCAATAAACTACTCAGAAAAATGCCAGAAGTGGCTCTGTGGCTCAAGTGGTAGAACATTAGCCTCAAGTACAGAGAGGCATAAGAACAGAACCCAGGCCCTGAGGTCAAGCCCCAGGACTGGCAATAAAATAAAATAAAATGCAGTAAGCTCCTATCCAGCTTTCTTTTAATGTAGCTGACAACTGTAACCAGCAGGTGGCAGCAATGGAAGAGGAACCTGGGGGGGTGGGGAGAAAGAAGTGGGAGGTGAGGGGAATCTTTTAAAGGTGTGTGTGTGTGTGTGTGTGTGTGTGTGTGTGTGTGTGTGTGTGTGTGCACGTGTGTGGGTGATATTAAAAAAATGGGAAGATGAACCAGGATTTAATCCCCAGGTCACAGAACACAGCAAGAGACAGCTATGACTGTATTACTTGACACAGTGCCCAGAGCCAGTGAAGCAGGGTGGGCAGCTGCTTCATGCCAATTGCTAAAGTAGTAAGAAGCTAACTGGACAGGTCTCCTGTGAGGATGAGATCCAAATTAGAAGACATTCTGGCACTAGAGAACCATGATCTCTTCCTTATCTTTTACCTGCCATATGGATGAGTGATGGGGAATGAATGGAGAGACCAACTAGGCAGAGAAAAGAAGGCAATGGATGGTTTTCCCCATATATTAGGCTCAAACACAGCCATAACGAAGCAGAAAGATCTGAAAACTTCACAAAACACCTGGACTAGGTCCAAGAAGGTAATGAACAGGAGTTTTAAGTACCTCCTGCTTGGGTCGGCAGCTAAGGCAGGTTTGTACCTGCAGGTGAGAGGTCAAGAACCCCAGGTGTGTTCAGAAGGCTCTCTGGGAAGGAGCCAGTCAAGTCCCCAGGACAGAGGAATCAGGAAGGGTTTGTTGTTGTTTGCTGCTTTGTTGTTTGTTTTCTGCTTGAGGCTAAGGGCTCTACCACTTTGAGCTACATCTCTACTTCCAGCTTTTTGTGACTCATTGGAGATTTGAGCCTCATGGACTTTCCTGCCTGGGCTAGCTCTAAACTGGGATCCTCAGGTCTCAGCCTCCTGAGTAACTAAGATTACAGGCAAGAGCCACCAGCATCTAGCCTCAGCTACTTCAACTTATTGTTTGGAGCTTGTTCCTAAGTAAGCTGTAACTGTTTGGAAGTCTGCCTCATCTACTTTCCCATTCAATCCTATAGGAATGAGTGCTACATGTATTTGTTGACGTACTGTTTGCCAATTTAAAGAGAAGTGATGTCGTGCACAATATGCTGTGCGAGGGGATGAGTAAGACACATCTTATTTGGGGGGTTGAATTAAGCTGGTGCTTCCCAGTCCTTTGTTAAGTCCTGTCATCATTTTTTTTCCAGTTCTCAAATGGATTTTACTTGATGGGAATTCAAGGACAGTGAATATTTCCAGTATTTTCAATAATGTAAATTGTGTGCATTGACCCTCTCACAACTCAAACAACATGGCATTGAAGATAACTGCAGCCACCTGCAAACATGAGTTTAATTCCCAGTACCACTAATAAAATCAAGCTAATTAAGTAAAACATAAAATAAAATCAGAAAACACATGAAAGTATTCATATCACAAATAAATTGATACTTTGAATACAAATTCACATATCTATATTCTTTCCATTCAGGTATTTCTTAATTTACATTTTTTATTTTTTAATATAATTTTATTGTTACTACTAAGGTGTTGTACAGAGGGGTTACAATTCATAAGTGAGATGACAGGTACATTTATTTTTTGGGGGGGGATAATGTCACCCTTTCCATCACCTTCCCCCAATCTCCCCTTTCAGTGCATGCCCAAAAGTTACATAGTTCATTTTCTACACAGGATATACTAAATAGCACCATTGCATTTGTTCACTCTTCCCATCTCCCTTTCTTGTATTTTTTCTTTCTCTTTTTTTAAAAGAATTTATTAATGTTGATTTTTACATCATATTTTTTTTGCCAGTCCTGGGCTTGAGCTCAGGGCCTGAGCACTGTCCTTGGACTTTCTCAAGGCTAGAGCTCTACCACTTGAGCCTCAGCACCACTTCTGGCTTTTTTCTATGTATGTGGTACCGAGGAATTGAACCCGGGTCTTCATGCATGCTAGGCAAGCACTTTAACCACTAGGCCCCCTTACATCATATTTTAAATGACAAGTTTAACAAACAAGTGTTCAAGGAGGGAATCTCTATTTACAGTCACTGGGATTTAGTATTTAGAACTTAATCAAAATAGAAATATATTAATTTAAGAAATAAAACATTATGTCTATAGAGTCATAGGTTTTTTTGTCTATATAGTTATGTTTATATTTCCATTACCATGTCCATAGCATTGGTTATGCAGTTATTGAGTCCTTGCTCTTGTACACTTTGGATTTAATAGCCACATATTAAGGATACCATGTGCCTTTTGTTCCTTGTCTCACTCCACATGATTCGTTCTAGATTCAGCCACTTCCCTGCCAATGCCATCATTTTATCTTGTCTGTTGGCTATGTAGAATTTCATTGTGTATATATACCACATTTTCTGTATCCATTCATCTGCAGTGGAGCATCTGGATTGTTTTCATTGCCTGGCTATTGTGAATAGTGCAGAGATGAACATAGCTGAGCAGGTGTCCTTATCATATCTTGGGTCATGATGTTTAGGATAGATGCCCAGAATCGGTATGGCGGGATCATAGGGAAGGTCTATTTTCAGTTCTTTAAGAAACCTCCACACTGATTTCCACAGTGGCTGAGCTAGTTTACATTCCCACCAGCAGTGCAGTAGGGTTCCTTTTTCTCCACAACCCCACCAGCAACTGTCATTGTCTGACTGAGTTCAAAATCTTGACCATTCTTGTTGGGGTAAGGTGGCATCTTAGGGTTGTTTTTATTTGCATTTCCTTTATGACCATAGATGATGAACATTCTCTCATATGCTTTTCTGCCATTTTAATCTCTTCTTCTGATAAGTCTCTCTTTAGTTCCCTTGCCCATTTAGTGAATGGTTTATTGGGTTTGGGGGGGGATTAGTTTCTTGAATTCCCTGTAGATAGTGGATATTAAGCATTTGTCAGATGTATTGTTGGTGAATATCTTTTCCCAGTTGGTTGGTTGTCTCTCTACTTTTGCAACTATGTTTTTATCTGTACAGAAACTTTTTATTTTTAGGTAGTCCCATTTATTGAGTCTCCAATCTGTTGTGACCCTGGGATTCTGTTCAGGAATCTTTTGCCTGTGCCTATGAGTTCCAGTGTCTCTCCTACTTTATCATGTAGCAGTTTCACTGTTTTCGGTCTGACGTTGAGGTCTTGATCCACTTTGAATTAATGCTTGTACATGCCTAAAGGCTAGGGTCAATTTTTAGTTTTCTTCATGTGGCTGCCCAGTTTTGCCAGCACCAATAATTGAATAGGCTGTGTTTGTTCCACTGTATATCTTTGGCTCCTTTGTCAAATACAAGTTGACTATAGGTAGTGGTTCTATTTCTGGGTCTTCTATTCTGTTCCACTGATCTTCTGGTCTGTTTTTGTGCCAATACCAAGCAGTTTTTGTTATTATGGCCCTATAGTAGAGTTTGAAGTCTGGTATTGTAATACCACCAGCATTGCTCTTTTTGCCTAGAATTGTTTTGGTTATTCTAGGTCTTTCCTTGTTCCATATGAATCTTTGGATTATATCTTCTATTTCTGTAAAGAATGTCTTTGAGATTTTGATGGGGATTGCACTGAATTTGTATATCAATTTCCTGTCATCATTTTTGCACTTCGTTGTTTCTCTGCTGGACCAAATCATTTCCAAAGGACATTCCTTGGATTCTTTTCTGAGTGTGTGCTGGTCCTGGGACTTGAACCCAGGGCCTGAGCACTGCCCCTGAGCTTCTTTGGCTCAAGACTAGAGCTCTAGCACTTGAGCCACAGTGCCATTCCCAGGCTTTTATTGGAGATAAAAGTCTCACAGACTTTTTTGCCCAGGCTGGCTTCTAACTGCAATCCTCAGATCTCAGCCTCCTGAGTAGGTAGGGTAGCAGATGTGAGTGCCTGGCTCCTTTGATTCTTACTTAGGTCTCCCAAGCAGTACTCAACCAGACATAGTTGCAGAGGGAAGAAGAGATTACTGAGAGCAGGTCTGGTTTTGTTGGATGAGGGTTCACAGTAGGTCTTTTATTTTAAAAATAAAAGGGCCTTATCTGATTATTTCAAAAAGTCCCTTTAACTCGCACATTATATGATTCTATAGTTTCATGGATCATTAAGTGATCTAGTGCCTTCCCAGCCTAAAACCCACGCTTCCTTTAACTTCTTCCAGGGATGTTATGTCCAACTACATTCCTTCTGCATTCCAAGGCTCAGTAAGTGTGTGACCTCTTTTCTTCCCAGCAGCTTAATTGTGTCTTACTTGCTAGAAGAGTCACCTGGCACACCACCTTCTTCTCTATTCACCTCATGTACCTTCCTGGTCCTTTCTGTGTTTCCACTCCAGTCAGGGAAGGAAGAAAGAAAAAAAAAGAAGAGGAGAGCTAGAAGAGACAAGGTGTGTGATCTCTTGGCATCTGTGATACTCGTTTTTCCTTGGCTCTTTAAAAATATATACCCCAATGTTTACCATGAATGGGGCTGTCTTTAACTAACCTAGTAAAACATAAAAACACAATAGTGTGTGTGTGTGTTTGTGTGTGTGTGTGTGTGTGTGTGTGTGTGTGTGTGTGTGTGAATTCTGGGGCTTGAAGTCAAGTCATGAGTATTTTGATTTGTTTTGTGTAGGGCTAACTTTCTACCACTTGAGCTATAGTTCTAGCTTTTTGGTAATTAATTGGAGATTCTTATCTCCAAAGAATCTAACAATCTTTTCTGCCCAAGTTGGCCTTGAACCATGATCAGATTCACAGATCTCAGCCACCAAGTAGCTCAGATTACAGACATGAGCCACAAGCATCCAACCACAATAAAGCTTTTAACTTTAATTCCCTTTCACCAACTAGCAGTCAACTTGGGAGTTGCCATGGGAGACAACTTCACAGGAAGTTAAAAAGCAGACCAAACCTTGGGTCTCATCTCTGGATCACATCACATTTAGCCATTGGATGGCTAAATATCTTTGCTTATTTGGTTCTAAGCAATCTCCACTATGATGATTCTCATATAAACCTCATCACAATTGTTATCACTGCTGATTTCCTAATCAGTAGGCATGGTAAGTCCAACTCCTTACCACCTCAGTCTGTACCCAGAAACCTATAGTTCAATAAAATCCATTCCACTGCAACAGAGTTACCCTAACTTTAATTTTTTTGCCAGTCTTGGGCTTGAGCACTGTCCTTGGGCTTTTTCAAGTCTAGAAACCCTACCACTTGAGCCACAGTACCACTTCTGGTTTTTTCTATGTATGTGGTACCGAAGAATCGAAGCCAGGTCTTCATTCATGCTAGGCAAGCACTCTACCACTAGGCCAAACTCCCCCTCAAAGTTTAATTTTTAAATTATGCACAATAATTAATAAAAATTAGATCAGGCCAGAAACCTAGTTTTGTTATTAAGCAAATCCATTGAAGAATACTCTGTTACTACCCATTCTCCAGGACACAATACTTAAGAATAGAGCTGGACCAAAACCAAATAAATGGTTCATAACTTCCACCCCACCCACAAAAATGATGTAGGCAGTAAATTCCTGCTTGTCCACTGCTCAATTTAATCTTGCTAAAGAAAGAAACTTCTGGGTGGGGAAATACTTTAGTCAAATGCATTCCAGGATGATGTTTAATAAGAGATCTCCTGAACAAGGAAGTGTATTCACAAGTCTGGAAAAGACCCAGGCTTGTGTCACTTGTAATAAGCCAATGAGGAATCTAACTAGATGGCAGATCCCAGCAGCTCCTAGCTCCTCTGCTTCCTATTTAGTTCTCCTGCCAAGACTTGGGGGAACAGCCCCCTTCTCTGTGGATTCTTTTATTCATCCCATATAAATTCTAGATCACATGATCTCAGTTTCAAACACTTCTGTATGAATTGTATGTTCATTTGCTAAATCAAACTTTTATCCAAAAATCAATTTATAGTACAGAAGTCGAGACACATGTAGATTTGGGACTGGAGGGAAATTTGTAAGTCAGAGAAGGGCAAAATGAAGTTAAATCCTAGTGAATCAATTCTAGGACTTGCAGGGAAAAAAAAGAACTGTAGTCTGGGATAGTCAAAGAGAGATGAGAACCTGCATGCATTTGTTCATTCAGCTCACAAACATTTTATCGAGGATTTATTACATATTGGTCATCTGCTGAGTCCTGTAGTGAAAGGATGAATAGATGTTGCCCTGGAGTTGCCCAGGGGCAAGGTCATCACCAGTTGTGGTAGAATTCATATCACAAATATGCTCAGGAAAAGTTGGTTCTCATGTGCTTTGCACTAGACAATAAGAGGATGAGAGAGAAACACAGAAGCCCTTCAGATAGGCAGATCCACAGAGTCTGACAAAGAATAACTAGGGACATAAACACAGGGGAGAAGGTTAGGAACTGGAGGCAATGCAAGATCTTAGAAAAGATATGTGGGACACAAGAAACTTTGGAAATCTGGACTTTGGCCAAGGGATAAATGCTGTTCCTCAAAAACAGAGAGAAAGGATGAAATTTAACATAGAATTAACTGAATTCTCTGCCCCTTACCCCCCCCACACCTTCATTCACCATAGCAAATACCTATTGCACAAGTGATTTGGGATTAGGACCATTTTAGCTGAAGAAGTCAAATGAAAAAGAGTAACAATTATTGATTCAACAACGAACTGGCAGGGTTCCATCTCCATACAGTTTGGTCAGCCCATGGCCAGCAGAAATATTTTGGTGAGTCAAGAATGAATTTGACAAGGGAATCATTGACCTGTTTCTGGTGGTCCATTTTAGTTTAGGTGTTGTGTTTTTCAATTAGAGGACAGATGTCCCCCAGGAAGGCATCTTCTTTGTCTTCTCAGCACATAGCTTAGTGCACAAAACAGTTGTGCATTAAGTAGCCTTACAATGCTTCAACAATACTTTGTTTGGGGAGCCAGGGATTAACCTCAGGGCTTTGTGTTTTCTAGGCAGGTGCTCTACCACTTGAGCCCACACACCTCTCTTTCCACTTTAGCTATTTTTCAGGTAGGATTTTCATGTTCAGTAGCCTCAGACAACAATCCTCCTTCCTTGGGGAACATTCGTATGGAGCTGGAATGACTGCTATGCCCCACTTCTTTGTTGAGGAGTCTCACTTAACTTGTGCTGGGGTTAGCCTCAAATCTGGGCCCCTTTCGATCTGTACCTCCTAAGAGTTAGGTTTACAGGTGTAAGCCACCATACTCAGCAAGGCTTTAGAGATGGTAGCATTTGAGCTTGAAGAGTTGGCCTTCATGAAGTGTAATGGAAAGAGAAGGAATTCCAGGAACAATGGATCACTATGAATAAAGGTCATAGTATGGGTTTTCAATTTTTTTATTGAAGAATTTATTAACATTGATTCTTACATCATATTTCAAATGACATGTTTAACAAACAAGTATTCAAGAAGGGAATCTCCATATACAATCACTGGCACTTAGATTTTAGAACACAATTAAAATTAGGCTGAGGGTTTGTGCATCATACATATTAATCTATATAATAGAACACTATGTCTATAGAGTCGTAGATTTTTATGTCTATGTAGTTGTGTTTATATTTCCAATACCATGTCCATAGCACTGGGTACGCAAATAGAGTCCTCACTCTTGTACTGCTTGGATTTAATAGCCACATATTAAGGATACCATGCACCTTTGGTCCTTTGGTCTTGACTTGTCTCACTCCACATGATTCGCTCTAGATTCATCCACTTCCCTGCAAATGCCATCATTTTATCTTGTCTGTTGGCTATGTAGAATTCCACTGTATATATATACACCACATTTTTTGTATTCATTCATCTGCAGTAGGGCATCTGGACTGTTTCCATTGCCTGGCTATTGTGAATAGTGAAGAGATGAACATAGCTGAGCAGGTGTCCTTATCATATCCTGGGTTATGATGTTCAGGGTAGATGCGCAGGAGTGGTATGGCGGGATGATAGGGAAGGTCAATTTTCAGTTTTTTAAGAAATCTCCACACTGCTTTCCAGAGTGGCTGAACTTGCTTACGATCCCACCAGTAAGCTCATAGTATGTTTGAGGATCATGAGAAGTGTATTGTTTGAAAGTTATTCCCGAAAGCAGAGGACAGGAGGAAAGAAACATAAATGTCCTTCCATATTGGGACATCTTACTTTGGGCACAGTCCCAAGGCAAGGACTTAAGGAGGATGCAGGTAAACTTTCATCCTTCTCCTGCTCCTCCTTTTCTTCCTCCTCGTCCCCCTCCTCCTTCAGTTTATAAGTTCACAATGTACCTTACCTGGTTTCTTCTAAGAGAATGTGAAGTAAATTTTTTTTCTCTAATGAGAAAATTTTTCTTCAAAGAAAATCCCTTTAAACCCTTACACTTGCTTTTCCTAAGAGATGCATTCAGGGTAGTTTAAAGAAGGTAGAATATTGAAAGTAAAGTCAAATAGCTGATACTTTTAACAATGGTTTTAAAAATAAAGGTATTCAGATCTTAAAAAAACTCTTGCTCACATTTCCTGGAATTCATTTTGGTAAATATTATTTTATATGATCACAGGCAAAGGCATTGTAGCTTTGGATTCCGCATTACGAGTATAGTATCCTCGTATGTGAATGCCTAGAGTCCTGACTCATTTATTACGCCCTGGTACATATTAGATCTAGCTCCCACATATGAGAGAAAGATGCACTGTTAGTCTCTGTGAGCTTGGCCTACCTCTCTTCACATGATTTGTTCTAAGGTCCATCCATTTCCCTGCAAACGACCTATTAAATCTTTCTAATAGCTGCATCAAGTTCCATTGTGCTTAGATACCACATAGTTTTGGATCCCCTCATCTATTGTAGGGCATCAGGGCTGTCCCCGTACTTGGCTATTGTGAATAATGCAGCAATGAACATGGACGTGCAACGTTGGATGTGATGTTCAGAGGCTTTTAGGTCTTCATGTGAAGAGGGAACACAATCACAGAACCACAGAAAAGGGGGAAAGGAAACAGGGAGACTTTCCTTCCTGGGGATCCACGATGTGACAGGCTCCTTGGCCTGTCATCCATCTCCTTTCTGGAGCTGGCTGTCTGGGGTGATCTTTCTTATGTCCCACCACCCTCCATGTCATAGATGCGGAAACAGAGGCGCAGAGTGTCTCAGTGACCTGTTCAAGATGGGAAACTAAGACGGAAACCGACCTCAGCTTGGAAGCCTGGTTTTCCCAGGTCCTCAGGGCCTCCAGGAATGACTTTGCGATGGAGCTGACTCTGTAAAGACAATTCCAAAGCAGCCCCAGAGCACGACGTCTAGAATTCACCTCACTACAATTAACCTCGGGGTCAAGGCATTGTTTTATCAAGTCCCGGTTGAAACACAGGTCTGGGCCTGGGAAGACGCACGCCGGGACTCAGTTACACCTAATTACAGAGCTGGCTCCGGGTGAACTTGACCCTAGTCAGGGATGGGGGGGGGGGGCTGGGATGTCCCAGGGAGGAGTGGGGGCAGAGCTTGGCCTGCAGGCTTCAAAAATCGAAGGACAAGCGTCCCCGTTTCACCATCTCCCACTCACGAGTGCCCCCCCAACCCCCCCCCCCCCCAGTTGGTTGACCCCGGCTCAGTTAAACCTCAGCCACGGCAGCCAACTCCCTGCCCTCAGTCCAGGACAGCCAGGTCCGCAGATTTAACCCTTTCCCCAGCCTACCCCGGACTCCAGTGCGGGGAATGGTAGGTGGGGGCGCCCACTCCTCCTGTCGCTCCCCCATCCCCAGGCACGCAGACTGGGCATGCTCAGCAGCCGCCCGCGTCGGGTTCCCAGGGAAACCTCGGGCCGCCCTCGCCGGCTGCTCTCGGTCGCCTCCTGGCCGCGGGCCGCTCAGGGTGCATCCCGGCTGGCCGCGCTCCCCGGCGCCCCAGATTCCAGCCCCGCCCCTGCCCGCTCCCCTCCCGCGTCCGTCCTCCAGCCCGTCCGCCCGCCCCGCAGCCAGTGCGGCAGCCGCGGCCGCCTCCGTCCTGCCCGGGCGCGGGGAACCCGCCGACCGCGCCGAGTCCGCGGAGCGCCGCGCGCGCAGCCCGAGAGCGCCTGGCGAGGGACGCCGCATGGAGACGGCTCAGCTGCGCGCCGACAGCCGCTGAACCCGCCGCGGCCGCCCCGGCCCAGGTGAGTGGTGACCCCGGCGGCCTCCGAGGGGCGAGGGGCGAGCGGATGCCCTTGGAGAAGAGAGCGGCGGCGACGGCGGCGCGGCGGGGACCCGAGCCTCCGCCGAGGCACCGCATTGGCCGCGCTGTCCGGGCGCAGCCGGGGCGCCGGGGATGGGGAGGCAGGACGGAAGGGGACGGCGATGGTCGCGCCGGGCCTGGGTACGGACTCCTCGGGGTCACGGGGACCGTCATCCCGGGTCCCCCTCCAGCTCCCCAAATGAACGCCCGCCGCGCCGCAGGTCGGAGCCTGCTGGTCTCTAGGCCTGGGTGCCGGTCGCCTAGCGACTGAACGCCGCGGGGCTCGGGGAGGGAGAGGGGTGGAGGGAGGATCCCCAAGCGGAGGCCCCCTCTCCAAAAGGAGGGGACCAGGAGGACAAAAGGGAGGCCTGGCTGGGGCGGACCCCGTCCCAGAGGGACCCTGAGCCCCCTCCCCCCGGGGCTGGGACGCCTCCCCCCTCCAGGATCGCGCCCAGCGGGGCCAGGCGGGGGGAGGGAGGGGAGGAGGTGGGGGGGTAGATGATGCCTCGGTCGGTGGTACCCGGCGCGCTACGCCCGCACCTGCCCGGGGATTCTATCCCGGGAGGCTCCCCCGGACAGGAGAGCGGAGCGAACGCCGGCTGGCACTGTCCGAAGCGTGTGGAGCGCGCGGGGTGTGAGGGGGGCCTGGGGGGCGGGCTGGGGGGCGGGGGCCGGCGGCGGGGCGGGCGTGGGGGGCAGAGGGGGTGATGGAAGGTCGCTGTCTTTCTTTGCAAGTGTGGCCACCGGCTTTCCCCCTGTGTTTCTGAGCCCAGCCCCCGTCTCTCCGAGTGGCGAGTCCGGTAACACGCCCCATGAATATTTCACCACGACCTCACAGGCTCGCAGATCAAGTTTAATGAACCAGGTGTTGTCAGCCTTTCTGCTCCCACCCCGGGGCAGGTGGGGACTCTCTCCCAGCCCGGGCCTGGAGCCCTGGAAGCCCCCAGGGAGCTCGCTTGCTTGCTTGATTCATCTCGTTTTTACCTGGGTTGCCATCCATCCAGGCCGTCATTCATTCCAGTTTTGGGCAGGCATCCAGGCATTGTTCTGCATCTCCGCAGTGTCTGCGCGCCCCTGTCAGTCCTGAACTGGGGCTGGCTGTGTAGGGCAGGCAGTGTGCGTTTCTTAGTCCTTCTCTCCCCTTTCTGGAAGCCAGGGTCATTGACACTGGAGCAAAGGCACATTCTTGTCTTCTCCTTCTCTATTGGAAGATTTTTCCCCCCTTCCTTCATCTTTCCTTTCACAGGGAGAAAAAAATAAAATAAAAGACCAATGTCTTCTCTGTACGATGATCACTGTCAAGAATACAAGAGAGAGAACCCATGGTTGCAGTTGGAACTTTTAGGATTAGGATCTCTGCCCCCCCCCCCCCCCAGCGTCTTTGCCTACACTTCGGATTATAACTTCCCTTGCACCAGCAAAGGTACTCAGGCACACACAGCAGTCAGGAAGCTCTGTAATGGTAATTCTTTGCAGAAAAGAATTCCTTTAGTGAGGTGGGTAGGCGGTCTTCTACAGGACCAATAAGCAACTCCTCGGTTGACCAAAGTTTTCAAGACTCCTAATGCAGGATGGTGAAAGAAGCAACTCCTCCTTTACACATTCCCCATCCAGGCAAGGCTTTCCCCACAAAGATCTCCGCAGTCTCATCACACACTCTGCCCCGCCAGCTTGTTTCTCTTAGTCTGTTAGGAAGAATGTGTGTGCATGGACCTGGTTTTAGTGAAGGAAAAGAAACACTCACATGGAGGATTTACTTTTTTCCTTATTGTGGCTTGCTGACCTAAATCAAGAGAGAGAAATTTCAAAATATAGAGCCAGCACTTCAAGTATAGGCAGAACTCTGTAAGTATGACTTTGTCAAGAGAATTTTTTTAAGGGAGCCAATATCACAATATTTTTTGTGTGTGTTCAGATTGTAGCTAGATGGTAGGAGAAAGGAACAGCAAATGAAGTGAAAATGTTCTCGAAAAAGCAGCATCTCTTAAAGCCATTTACAGAACTGCTCAGAAATATTCCCCAGCTGCACTAGTAAAGGTAAAAAGGCTGGCTGATGAGAAGTTTACAGAGCTCAGATAGAAACTTCCAGATGTCTCCAAGAAACATGTTCAAAATCCATTCCATTTGGTACATAACAATTCAGAATTCCCAGTTAAACATAAATTTTAGGCAAATTGTAAATATTTGAAAATACATGAAAAAAGTAATAGTTTAGCTGAAACCATATTAGGTGGAAATATCTCTTCGTTCATTTTTGGGTCACTTGTGGGTTGCATAAAAAAGTAGAGCAGAAATCATATGCTGACTGCAGTCCATCTGGGGCAGGTTCAGTTCTAGTTTTGATGATTGGAAGTGATCCATGCTTACAATGAGTAGTTTCCATCGAACACTTCTGTTGGCTAGGCTGGGGTTGCTAGGTGGAATTAAGAAAGGATTTACATCGTAAGATGTGGGAACTTGTCATGCCGGAAGCATGAGGCATGTGCATGGCAGAGTGGTATCTCTTGTCGGACAGAAGTAAGCATAGAATTCTGCTAGACAGCTCTAACTCCACCTGTTCCAGCCCCATCTCCAGCAGTTTTGTGACCAGGCTGACCTTGAACAAAACGGTGAGACTGTATCCTGGGAAAGAAGGAACAGAGAAAGTGTTGACTTGTAGATTAATGGAAATGGAAGGATTTTACCTGATGGTGTCTGCTGAAAGACATAGTAGCCTGCAGAGAATCAGTGATAAGGAAATTCTAAAGGAAAGATTTTTGGAATAGTTACTGGGAGAAATAGTTACTGGGAGCTCAATGAGTAAGTACAGGGACTAACAAGTAGTCGTGGAGGAATACATGACATTTCGTGTGTGTGTGTGTGTCTGTGTCTGTGTGTGCGCGCGCGCGCCCACCCGTGTCCACCCATACTGAGGTAGGAATTCAGGAACTGTGCACTGATTGTCCCCTTTTTTCATTCAAGGTTGGCACTCTACCACTTGAACCATAGCTCTATGTCTTTTGATAGTTGATTGGAGATAAAAGTCTCATGCACTTTCCTGCCTGGCCTGGCTTTGAATCACCATCTTCAGGTCTCAGCCTTCTGAATAGCTAGAATTACAACTGTGAGCTATTGGCGCCCAGCCACACATTTCATTTACTAAAGCAGTTGATCTGCCTTTGACTAAACCTGAGTGTTCTTTTACAATTTCATTATATTCTGGTCTCTCATGTAGAAAGTCATCCTCACAGAATACTGGAATTTATTATTTTAAAGCCATACTACTTTTACACAAAAAGTAGATGTTTAAATGTAGGATGTGAGATGAAGATCAATATTCAGTTGCTTCTGGTACCAAATTCCTGAAATAAGATAAGCATATGTTTTGGCTTTAGCAAATCTGCTGCTTCAAGTACAAGACAGCAAATTGCTCTCGTTTTCTGATTCGGTTGGGCTGTCTTTAAGGAAGCAGATTTTGGTGCTAGAATATACATTTCATAGAAATGATATTAGTGAAACTCTCCGTGCATTTACATTATACCAGAGAATATCTACATATGGTTCCAAATGCAAATTCATTCTTAAACAATAGCACGCCAAATGCATGTGTATCTTTGAAGAGCTGGAAGATAATTTATTTCCCTGAGGAGCATCATGGGTTTCTAGGGATGTTGGAGATCAAACCAATGTAAAAAACAGTTACTCATGGATTTGATGCCAATTGGCAGAATTCCAAATGATAACAGGTTAAACTTCAGTCAACAAACCTAATTATTGTAGGACCCATCCTTCAGCAAAACCTCATATGTTTGGCCAAAAAATTCACTTTCTATTTTATTTTATTATAAAGTCTTAAAAAAAAGAGTCCTAAAAACTACCTTACACTAAAATGTATAATGGAGTTCATTAGAGTCTTTCTTAGCAAATGTTTATTCTTTAGAACAGGAAATAATCTTATTTCAGATGTTTATTCTGTCTCTGCTTGCAATATCAAATAGGCCCTGCCTTTCAATTCTGATAAAATATTAGGAAAAGAAAGTGACCAAGGACACATTGAAGCTGTTAAAATTTTAAGGAATTTAGACCATAGCCTTTGTTTTAATCAAGGTCTCACACAGAGAGGACTTACAAAAGAAGCGTTTATTACAAGGATCCCTAATAAAAGCTATGTAGACTCTCACCAGAGAGAGGAGCCTCAACGGAAATACCCTAAGTCCTTAGTAAATACTCTGAATATAGACATTCCAAGGATAATATGTTCTTGCATTCTAGAAGCATTTAACTTTCCAGCTTACTTATACTGGAACCATTTGCCAGGAGTGTGGCCTAGTGGTAGAGTGCTTGCCTAGAATGCACAAAGCCCTAGGTTTGATTCCTCAGTAACACACACACATACACACACACACACACACACACACACGCACACACACACACACCACCAACAACAACAAAACCCACAGAAGTGGTGGTGCTGTGGGTCAAGTGGTAGTGCTAGACTTGAGAAAGCTCAAGGACAGTGTCCAGGCCCTGACTTCAAGCTTTAGGACTGCCTAAATAAATAAATGAAACTCTTACATCTGTTTCTGTGCTGTAAAATAAAATACTCACGTGTTAAAAAAAATGCTACAACTAATAATGGGCCAACTCCAACTCCAACCTTTATATCTATAAAAACAAACCTAAAGCGTTGTTGCTGTGGCTCTAAGGGATAGAAATAGCTTTATTCTCGATGAAGTTAGACTATTTTCATAAAGTCTATATATTCTATATAAAGTTTCTACAGGTTGAGGGTTTTGTTTTTGTTTTGTGCTTTTGGTACCAAGTACATGATTTCCATGAATATCTAAAGAGTTTATAAAGCTCCTTTAAAATATCACTCTCAAGCAAGCTAATGACTGTAGACTCAGAGCTCTTAACACAGCTTTTAAATGTAGTCTCCATTTTAATTATTGGAATTAGGACTTGGTTAATTAAAATGCCTTGGTATAAGAGCTTATTTCAGCTATTATAACCCTCCTTTGTATTTTCCCTCATTTAAGTCATTGGTGAAAAGCTGCCACATGTTTTGAAGGTTTTGTTCAAGATGAAACTAATAATTTATTTATCACAAGCTGGCCCTTTTTGGTTATTACTTAACAGATATCATCAGTGACATAAGCCCTGTTCCCTAAATCATTTTTGCTTCAGCAGTTGGCATTATAAATACATAAAGTATGAGCCAGTCTCTGGAATAAGTTTACCATATAAATGTGGTTCCTCCTTTTTCCTTTAAAAAAAAACATAGAAATATTCTACCCTTCAGGGTTTAGAGGCCATTTTTTTTAAAAATAGGGTCTCTATTCCAGTTGGACACCTACATTTTAATTTCAGATTGTATTTGGACTGAGACTCCATTTAAGTTGGCAAAAAAACAATTGTTAACAATTGTTTTTAGTTGAGAGGTAGAGGCTTAATTATACATTCTCTTAAAATAGTAAACATTTATTAAAGATGTTTTAATTGAAATGCATGTTACCCATATCATTAGTCATCATTTAAAAAGTCTTCATTAGGGGACAAGAGTGGTAGCATATACCTGTTCTCAACTTCTTGGCAAGTAAAGGTCCAAGGTCAACTTGGACAAAGCACAAGACCCTATTGGGGGAAAAGGAAAAGAAAAGGGAGCGAGACATGGCTTAAGTGATAGAGATATGAGACCCAAAGTTCAAATCCCACATTACCAAGCAAAAAGTAAAAATGAGCCAGGTATGAGTGGCTCAATCCAAGCTACTCAGTAGGCTGAGATATGAGGATCATGGTTCAAAGCCAGCCTGAGCAGGAAAGTCTATGAGGTTCATATCTCCAATAAAGTACTCAAAAAAAAAAAAAAGGCCAGAAGTGACACAGTGGTTCAAATGATAGAGTGAGCACAAAGAGACATAAGCCCAGAGTCCAAGCTCCAGGACTGACAAAAACAAGTAAATAAATAAACAAGTAAAAATGTCTTTATTAAGATACTTAACATAGAATTTAGTCTTCATATTTGTCCTGTATATAATGTATACATTACTCAATGAATGAAAATTAAAGCTTATAATGCATATGGATTGATTGGGTTATAATTTTTGCTTCACCTAAGAATTCTGTGCTGTGCCCAGTACTTCCCCACTATTCCTTGAAAATTGTATATCATAGACACTATTTAAAATAGATGGAGGCATATAGCATTTTAACACACACAGTTCCTCTGGGATACAACTATCAATGAGTATCTTAAATAATCTCCGTGAGTGAGAATTGGGCATGAGGTCTGGGATGCGATCACAAAGCTAGGTTAATCCACTGTATCAAAGAATGCTCAAAAGTAGGGAGGCCAACATTTCTGTTGGCCATTTTTCAAGTTGCTTACTTGACCTTTCTGCCATTTTATCAATTATTCCACTATGCATAGATTGTGGGAGGTGAAATAACAAACAGGATTTAACTTGACAGCCAGATGCAAGTGATGTCTAGAGCAAGAATTGAAACAGCTTATAGTTTGAAGAGATGCAAGGTTCATTTAGGTACTAAAAACCACTTCCCAGAAACAGGAAGTGAATGGCCCAGTTTAACAACTGGTGGGTTTTGAAAGGGTAATTTTGATTCCCCTGAATATTAGCTAACAATACAGAAGAAATTATTTATATGTAAGTTGCATTTACATGCCACAGAAGGCTGGAAGCAAAAATAATAGTATACCATACATTGAATGATGAAGTTGATTACCTGTCAGGGAGGTAATTAAGGAAAATCCCTTTACAGGGTAGGACTGTAGTTAAGATGTCCTTAAAAACACTTCCTCAGCTGGGTGCTGGTGGCTCATGCCGGTAATCCTAGCTACTCAGGAGGCTGAGCTCTGAGGATCACTGTTCAAAACCAGTTGAGGTAGGCAAGTTTTTGAGATTCTTATCTCTAAATTAACTGCCAGAAAACCAGAAGTAGAGCTGTGGCCCAAGTGGTAGAGCACTAGCCTTGAGCACAAGAGGCAGAACAAACAAAATAAAACAAAAAAACATCTCCTAATGACAATCATAGTGAAGGGCAAGTTCTCAGACACATACACTCACCAGTAGTTATCTATTATGTAACAGTAGCTATCATACCTCATTTCTTTGATTCATAAAAAATGTATAAAACCCTCTTAATTTTCCACTTAATTTTTCCCTAGGCAACTTGTCAATCATAACTTGAGAAATAAGTGTTTTGGCTCTGTGACTACCACTAGGTTAGATTAAAGAGGCTATTGCCACATTTTTTTCTGATTATGTAAGATCACATGTTTAGTTCCAAATTATGATGTGTTACTCTGAGTGGCTGGAAGTTAAATAGGAGGTGTCTGAGTTTTAGAATAGAATTACACCAGGCAGGTAGTAAGGTGGCAGGGATGATGTGTTTTCTGTGGGTGTGCCCTGTCATTATGCTGCATTGTGTTTAGCCTTTCAAAGGTATTAGTTTATATACTGTTGAGTGGATACTTGTTGTTCTTTTAAAACAACGCCAGCTAAACACCTGCCCCATGATGGGGGCTGAGTGAGTCAGAGTTCTCCAGAGAAATGAACCAGAAAGACAGACAGACAGAAGCGGCTGTCATGAAGAATTAGCTCATCCAATGATGAAAGCTGCAAATGCACACTGTTAGGCCAAGTGTAAGAATTCCTAGGCAGTTCCCAGAGGAACTCTATTATAAAGTTTTGAGGTGAATGTGTACACCCAGATTTTGGCTTTGAACTTTAGTTTCTGCATTCTCATCTTTTATGTTACACCACAATTTTGCCTCAGAGGTCTCTGGACACAGCCCAGGCGAGTGAGTAAGAGGCCAGTCTGCATGGGTTTGAGTCTCAGCTCTGCCACATTAGCTTTTATTTTGCCACTCCTAGGACTTGAACTCAGGGCCTGGGCGCTGTCCTTGAGCCCCTTTGAGCTCAAGGTTAGTGCTCTACCAATTGAGCTGTAGCACTACTTCCAGCTTTTTTGAGTAGCTTATTGGCGATAAGAGACTCTTGGTGACTTTTCTGCCTGGCCTGGCTTCAAACTGTGATCCTCAGATCTCAGCCTCCTTAGCTAGGATTATAGGTGTAAGACACTGACTGGCACCCAGACACATTAGCTTTTCTTGCTCAAGGCTATTCCCTCTACCACTTCAACCACTGTATTTCTGACATTTTGGGTGGTTGATTGGAGAGAGTCTCACGTACTTTTTTTCTGCCCAGACTGGCTTTGAACCTTGATCCTCAGATCTCAACATCCTGAGTTGTTAGGAATACAGTCATGAGCCACTGATACCCAGCTCTACATCTTATTCCTAAAAGTCCTCTGTACAGCATATTTTTAAAAGTAGGATAATCCAAAATTAGGCATATTTTAGAATGAAACCACTTTCCCCTTGTAGATTGTCTTTCATGTACGTATAAAGAGGTTGAGCCCACTTTTGTTCTTACAGGAGGTTATACCCCTTTCGAATTTGAAAGACTTACATAGGAAGTATCTTTTTTCATCTCGTGTTGGGGTAAAGATATGAAAGAAAGGAGTTCTGTTCCCACTAGTTGAGTTCTCCAATTCATTCCCTGGGGTGTTCAATAGGTGGATGGACTTGTAAGAGTCAGGTCTGCCCCATGGTCCTTTACAAAGAGCCTCAGGGGGCTTCATGCTCAAAGGATGAAGGGCAAGCCCCCTGATGTCAAGGGAGAGGATGAGTTTTCAGAAGCTGCAGGCCACTCACTGCTGTCCCTTGCCTCTCCACTAGAGAAAAGAAGGAGGAAGAGGAAGGGTGGGGGAAGGAAGAAGAGAAAGGAGATGGAGGAAGAAGAAGAAGGAGGAGGAGGAGGAGGAGGAAGAGGAGGAAGAAGATTAACTCCAGAACCAGCACCAAAGTGCCAAGTGACCTCTTGGGGTGTTTGATCCAACAAGCAAGATAATTTGATCCTTCCCTTTGGATGAGCACAGGGCAATATCTCTGTATATATTGGCGAGAAACTACTAAATACTCTTCTAGCAGGAAGAAACTCAGGATTGTAATCATATCCTTTAGTTGGGTTAAAATAAGACTCACAGTATTTTGTGGGGGAGGAGATTTATAGTTTCTCTTATTAGTGCTATTATTGGTGAATGCTGTTACAGTACTTTTTTTTTTCTAAATGGTGCAATGTTCCTTTTGACGAACACAATATACACTGAGCACTTAATGTGCTATGCATTGGAGCAGGCCATGAAAATCCAAAGAAGAAACAGAAAATTGATTGTTCTAGAACTATAGTAGGTATGCAAAGTACTGCATATAATCCAAATGCCAGTAGTTTAGGCCTGTGATCCTAGCTACTTCGCAAGTTGAGGGAGGGTATGTGGTTCTAGGCCAGCCTGAGCAGGAGAGACATGAAGAAAAGCTAGACACGGTACCTGCTACCGTAGGAAGTCTAAAATAGGTAGACAGTGGACAAGGCACAGGCTTGAGAAGTGAGAGCCTATCTCAAAAGTGATCTTGCAAAACAGAGCTGAAGATATGGCTCAGTGGAAAAAAAACTTACCTAGCAAGCGTGAGACTCTGAGTTCAAACCCCAATATTGCCAGGAGTGTGTGTGTGTGTGTGTGTGTGTGTGTGTGTGTGTAACTCTGTTATGAAATGTGAATTCTCCCCCCACGTGTCCAGCTACTTGAGAAATGCTAATCTGATCACAAATGAGTTGACTAACTAACCAGTGTCCTATTAAAATAAGCAATGAGCCCAGCCAAATGTGGTTTATACTTGTTATCCTGGCTAGGATAGCAAGGGTATCCTGAGAACTAAGAATTGCTCTTCGGTCATCCATGAGACTCTTACCTCCATTTAGTCAGCCAAAAGGAAAAGCCAGAAGTGGAGCTGTGGCCCCAATGGTAGAGTGCTAGCCTTGAGCAAAATAAAGTTTAGGGATGGCATGTAAGCCCTTAGTTTAAGCACTCCACTCCCGCATAAAAGGCAATGACTTTTTTCCTATATAAAACCTTGAGCAACATTATGTACTGAGTTCCCAGTGAACAATGAGCTTTCTTTGACCACTCAATGTCACTTTTTGATGTTTTCTCATTGGGGGACTGACAATGAGATCTAATTGGTATGTCTGCTTCCAGTATGGGTGACAGATGATTAGAGCTAATGGTTATTTTCCTTCCCATTCCTTTCCCCATCAGGAAGAGCAGTCGATTCCAACTCCCACATATCTATCCTTCACCTCTGCTCAAAGCCCCCCTCTGTCAGGCCTGACATTGTCACAATTCACATCTCTTCAGAATTTATTTCAGCAGTTTCTTGGGTGGATTTTCACACACACACACACACACACACACACACACACACACACACACACACACACACACACACAAGCATCTTTCACTTGACGGGAACAGATCATAAGCATGACAAAAGTGCTAATATCAAATGAGCGCCCACACACGGGGTAACTGTTGCAGACCTCACTCCACGCTGTGTATGGCATAAGCTTTGGCTCACTGAATCCTTTGGTGTAGCTTCTCTTCACATTTAACCTTGCAGAACTTCAGAAATAAGGTTGCCTGTTAATTATTGGGAGATCTAAGCTATGAACTTTCTTCCTTTCCAAAACCTGTGCCCTGAAACACCACGTACCCTACCCCTACAGTAGCATTCAGCTAACATGTTATACTTTTCTGTTCACAGGGCCCCAAAATGGAACCTAGAATATCATCAATTTGTTTGGAATACTTGGGTCTTTAACCAATTTTTTTAAAAGATGGATTAACATGTACTATTCATCCTTAATAGTGGGGTTCAGGGTGATACTTCCATCTATGCATATAGCATGCATTTGATTCTTCTGTACTTCAGGAAGGTTGAGGCTACTGGGCTGAAGACCACTGGATATCTGTAAATCAAGATTTTTGCCTTTGGATTGGGAAGGTGGCTCAGTGGTAGAGTGCTTATTTAGCACGCATGAAGCCATGGTTTCAATTCCTCAGCACCACATAAACAGAAAAAATCCAGAAGTGGTGCCATGGCTCAAGTGGTAGAAAGCTAGCCTTGAGCACAGAGAGGCTCAGGGCCAGAGTGCGGGACTGGCAAAAAAAAAAAAGCAAGCAAGAAGGAAAGATACAACCTGATTTTTATTTTTTGTACAAATGATCTCAAGATGATATTATTGATATCATCAAGATGATGATTTCTATACCTTCATCAAGGTGTAGAAATAACAGCTGGGTGCTAGTGGTTCACACTTGTAACCCAAGCTACTCAAGATGCTGAGATCTGAGGATTGCAGTTTAAAGCCAGCCATGCAGAAAAGTCTGCCAAACTCTTACCTCCCCAAAAAAGCCAGAAGTAGAGCTGTGGCTCAAGGGGTAGAGTGCTATCCTTAAACAAAAGAAGATCAGGGATAGTACTCAAGCCTGGAGGAGGAAGAGAAGGAGGAGGAGGAAAACAAAAAAGTAGACATAGAAATAACACTCAAAATAGAGAAAAGGCTTGCTCTTGAAGCTCAGGAAACCATTTCTCTCTGGCAAGTGACTTACAATGAAAGACCAGTTGTGTGGTCTTGAAGTGAAAAGGCTAGAGCTGTATCTACATCCACTGGGTTGTACCACTGTGTGGACAGTTCAGTCACTTCTCTGAGTCTTTGAGTTTGAGGGTTCCATTTCCCTTATTAGTAAATAACTCTGATTTCTTCCCATAGCCTTCACTTACTTTGGCAAAGGACAACCTTGGAAGGCAATTACTTGAGGACAGTTCGTGTGTCACCTGCACAATCCACAGAGGCACAATGAAGCACTTCCTGAGGTAAGTGTGGTGGCTTCTCGAACAAGCTCTCCAAAGTGGAGAACTCTCTTAGCCAATTGGCAAGACACGTTTGTCAATGCTTTTGTTCATCATATGGAACCCTCTGACCAAGTAGGACAGCATCACATTCTGGCCAAGAATAATTTGGTCATGAGATTCCTCTTAGATGCTGAGAGAGAGCACTTACAGGGGAAGAAGAGCATGGGTACAAAAGTGCAAGTCTTGTAGACAACTTTGATGGCATGTGTCGCCAAAGAATTGTGTGCTGCTGCCCCAGAGTTGAGCTTTAAGGACTCAGCTGTCAATGAATCCATTAATACAAGTTATCTGAAGTAAGGAATGAAAAAAAATAAAAACCAATCTCTCTTTATTTACATCTTGGTTGGTTGGTCAGACAACACAAGCATTTTTACATGTTCCTTTTTGCTCAGTCTTATGTTCTAAGCTTCCGTTTTTATTCCCTCCTCTCTCTTTGTTTTTCTTTGAAAGCCATTTTATTGGATCTGCAGTTTTAATAGTTTTCAAGGGCAAACACTCTCTCTTTTGTTAATGAAATCCTTTGAGGAAATGCACATTACATGAAAATAGAACAAAATAAAATGAGTCCCAATGTTCAAAAAATGCAACACACTTTCCAGAAGATTGGGCTTCTTCTCCTCAGATAATGACTGTTGAACATTCTCATTTGGTATTAGTTACACTGTTGTATCTGCAGGCAGAAACAGGTGTATGAAGAGAGCCGTATACACTAGCATGACCGCTGGTGTTCTCCGATTTGTGAGATGCTCTCAAGAGACCATTATTAAACCATACCCAGATGTGTTTTTGTTGTATGGCATCATTACTAGCCTATTTAGTTCAGCCATGGCAAAAAAATAATATTCAAAATGTCACTAGGATATTTGCCAGCCAAGTATTGGACCTGATAAAGTCTTGGTTGTCATGGTAACTAACCCAACTATTAATACATTTACAAAAAAGTGATGTTTATGGGTGCCTCCTGGGTGTACACAGGGGCCCTTTAGTACAGAATTGTGTTTGTAATTCAGAGCTTAGAATCAGGAACTCCTTGTATATGAAAGGGTTATGGTAGAGATAAAAATCTGTGGCAAGACTTGTATTATGGAAATTCTTCTTCAGTGGCTTATGTATTTTAGAAAAACTCAAAACAAGCCATGTTAGGAAGACATTGTAGCTTCATCTTCCGTCAGTTTTCTTGGTTTAAATTAAATAACTGAAACAGTGTGTTTAGTAGAGGTAATAATATTCCACATGATTATCAATTTGCATGTGATTATTTAGGACTGGGATATAAGGATTTATTGATTTTGCACAGATCAAAACCAAGGATAATGGAGCAAGCCTACATGTTGATCTAAACTTTCTTCTTCTTATTTGGCACACGTATTTTATAAATACATTTGGCATGGCTTAAAGCTAATATGACAGACTACACATTAAGAAACTGGAGTGTTTTATTTGTCTGCTTGTTTGTTGGTAATGGGACTTGAACTCTGGGCCTGGACATTGTCCCTAAGCTCTTCAGCTCAAGGCTACCACCCTACCCCTTGAGCCATAGCACTGCTTCTGTTTTTCTGGTGATTAATTGGAGATAAGAGTCTCATAGGCTTTGTAGTACCCAGGCTGGCTTTGAACTTTGATCCTCAGGTCTCAGCCTCCTGAGTAACTAGGATTACAGGTGTGAGCCACCACACCTGTCTGGAGTGTTTTTTAAATGCCTTTAAAACTATGAAAGGGAGGCAGGAGTTTGGCCTACTGGTAGAGTGCTTGCCTAGAATGCACGAAGACCCAGATTTAATTCCTCGGTACCACATACATAGAAAAAGCCACAGAATTGGTGCTGTGGCTCAAGTGGTAGAACACTAGCCTTGAGGAAAATCCAAGGATAGTGCTCAGGCCCTAAGTTCAGTCCCCAGAACTGGGGAAAAAAGAAAAAAAAACTATGAAAGGAAGTTTGTTCGTCATCCAGCCTTAGTTGATTATTGTTTTGAACTTTAGTTTGTATTCCTAATGCTTGTTCATTATACAGTCATGTATATGGAATGTGGAAGGAAAATGGGAATAACTGGTTCTAAAAACTCAGGATTATGGGGCCGGGAGTTTGGCCTAGTGGTTAAAGTGCTTGCCTAGCATGCACGAAGGCCCGGGTTCGATTCCTTGGTACCACATACATAGAAAAAAAAAGCTGGAAGTGGTGCTGAGGCTCAAGTGGTAGAGCTCTAATCTTGAGAAAGTCCAAGGGCAGTGCTCAGGCCCTGAGCTCAAGCTCAGCACTGGCAAAAAAAAAACAAAACAAAAACTCAGGATTAGAGTGCCATTTATTCCCCATGGTCCTCCCCACTCAGATTGAATGCCTTTGACAATCATTTATTTGAAACAAAGAAGTTTATGTCAATGAACCCTGAATAAATCAGGTGTTTATTCCTGAGCTCAACAAATATATTATGAGACTGGGTGCTGGGTGGCTCATGCCTGTCATCCTAGCTACTCGAGAGGCTCAGATCTGAAGATTATGGTTCAAAGCCAGCTCTGGCAGGAAAATCCAATACATATCTAATAAAAAAAAAGCCAGAAGTGGTGCTATGGCTCAAATGGTAGAGTACTAGCTTTGAGCACAGAGAGAAGCTCAGGGACAAAGCCCAGACCCTGAGTTCAAGACCCAGGACCTGCAAAAACAAAAACAAAAAAAAATCCCCAAACCCAAATACACTATGAGGAGCCATTATAAGTTGACTTTCATAGAGAAGAATTCAACATTACCTAGACGCCCCTACAGAGACATGTATTTGTAGGCTGCAGCTTTCATTGTTCTGTTTTCATATGTGCAAATAAACCACCTTGACCATGTTCACTTCCGTGGGAGGTTAAAACAGAGCACCATGATTTGAGACCCATGAGAGCTCAAGTAGTAAGACCCTATCTCAAAGTACAAACTGAGTATGGTAGGGTATGCCTTGTAATCCTAACTATGGGGAGACAGAAGGGGAATCAAGTGCGATATCCAACCTGAGAAATATCTAAAGTCAGAAAAGATACAGGGATGGTCCAAACAGTAGAATGTAAGCGAAGCCCTGAGTTCAAGCTGTTTCTTTGAGATGACCTCCCGGACTCTGCTCATTGCCCTGGAGCTGTTGCTAGATTCCCTCCACCAGCCGTGTTCCAGCTCTACTGCCCTTTCATTTCCCATAGATGTTGACGACCAGTGCATTGGTCACATCATGGCTTATTATACCTCTCCTGTAGAGTGTGAGCAAGATCAGTTCTGGGTCTGAAACTCAGGGCCTGGGCACTGTCCTGGGGCTTTTTCAAGGCTAGCACTCTACCTCTTGAGCCACAGCACCACTTCTAGCTTTCTCTGTGTATGTGGTAGTGAGGACTCGAACCCAGGGTTTCATGCATGCTAGGGAAGCACTCTACCACTAGGCCAAACTCCCAGTCCTCAAAGCTAAATCCCCCTTGAGTCTTCACTTCTGTACTGAAGTAAGCCATGCTGATTTTCCAAGTGTTTCTTCCCCTTTTTGTAAGACCAGGTTGGCTTTCCTGTCTAGTCTTACAGAAGGTGTGCTTTATCTTCTTTGACTCTAACTATCAGGACTCATGTTGGTTTTCAAGCTTTCCTGGCCATTTTTCCTAACTAGATTGTGGGTTTCTATACAGAGACATCACACGCAGTGAAGAAATTAAGTTCTTGGCTCACTTTCACTATTTCCACTGCCATGATCTGAATTCCTTTTCTTCCATGCAACTTTGTGAATTTCAGTGTTTGAGTGTGTGTGTGTGTGTGTGTGTGTGTGTGTGTGTGTGTGTGTGTATTTCCATGGTTAATAAATTTCCTTCAAGTTCTCCAGGTCTTCAGATCAATAGAAATAAAGTTACTTATAATACTGCTAAGATCCCCTAACCTAGTGATTTAAGATGATTTTCAATATATTATAGCAATTGTATAATAACAAGAGGTATATTCCTTATCCCTGTTAGAAGATTTTTAGCCCCATGATGGAAGATAGAGGATTGGTGTTTTGTTCTCATGATGATCCTTTGTTTATATTCTATTTAGTTTTGTTATAAAAATACGTTATTCAAAAAAATGTTATTCACCAATAAGAGCTTACACTGGAGATTGCACTTAAATAAATTTAAAATGCCAGTACATAATAGGTTTGCTGCTTTCCATTACAAATATCCAAAGCAATATAATTCTGTGACTTAAAAATAATTCATGGGCTGCAAGTTTAACCTAGTGGTAGAGTGCTTGCCTAGCATGTATGAAGACCGGGTTAAATTCCTCAATACCACACACAAATAAAAAGCTAGAAGTGGTGCTGTGGCTCAAGTGGTAGAGCTCTAGCCTTGAGAAAGCCCAAGGACAGTACTCAGGCCACAAGACTGGCAAAAAAAATCTTATAAAATTCATCAATTTGAGTACTGTACTTAAAAAAATAACCTGATTAGCCATATTATTAAGGTAAGCTACATCTCCTTTCCCTTAAATGGAAAATGGTAAACCAGACATTTATTTATAGTTTAATTATCCCATCACCAACTATTGTTCTTTAAACCTACAGATAAGATATACCTGAAATATAAAAACAGTGACCTTTGTTCCAGCAATAGAAGTTGAATAGTTTTGTTTTATAATAGGTATAGGTAAATAGCTTAGGTTTATAATAGCTTTGGTTTATACTCTCCCAACAATCCCCTTAATTTTCACTTTTCAGAAGACAGCTCTTTTCTTTATGGTCATTTATTTGGAAAGTGTTTCATTTTGGGAAACTGTGATTTGAGCCAACAACTGTGATTTAAAAAAATATATATATATACATCTCTTTTCTCACCCATAGTGTGCTTCTTATTTATTACAGGATTCCTTCAAGCAAGAATTGACTCTCACTAGCACATTCATTGAAATTGTTCACAATAAGCCACTTTTCTCTCCTTATTCCAAAAGAAGACGCCAGACTCACAAATTTAAGATGATGGAATAGGTTTGCACTTCAGGTACCCACACCCCTCACCCTCCAGCACGGTACTACATGATTCTACAGGATCCCCATGTTTCTGAAGTTCCCCTCTTTGCTGAATGCATTCCTTTAACAAAGCACCATACAACAGGAGCTTGCTTTTATGTGTCAACAGAGATAGGATCCATTTTGAATATTTCCTTTGGGTCACTACTATAGTTCAAGCTAAAGAATGACTATTCAATAAGAAACGTGGTTTTAATTGCTTTATAAAGAACATTGTTGTCAGCAATAAACTTCACTCCACCGCATATTAAAAAACCCAGCAGTACCAGTAAATATTGGAAATAGGATGTGAGTAGTAGACTCTTATTATTCTCCCCAGGCTTTGTCAGGACATTTCGCCTTAAGGAACTGCAGCAACCTTTTATTTTTGAATACTTTTTTTTTTCAAGCCACGATTCCAAAAAGCAACCAAACAAATATAAACAACCTCTGCTTTTCCTGCAGTGATGAACAACAGAAGTGGTTACTGGTATTTTCTCCATCTAGTACTGTAATTACTTTGTTGTTTCCTGAGTCTAACAAACTTTACCAGTAGTGAGTTAAGAATAACTATTGAAGACTATGGAAGCACAACAAATAGAAACAAACAAACAAAAAAGCCCTTGTCCTGTGGTCAGGAAGCCAGAGAATGGAGAAAGAGATGGCATCTTACAACCCTTTTCAGAAGGATGTTCCCAATGACCCTCCCATTAGGCCTTAACTCCTCAGTGCTCTGTTACTTCCCAATAGCACCACTCTGAGTGCCAAGCCTTTAACACATGAGCCTTTGGGGAGCACTGAATATCCAAAGTGCAGCACTCGGTAAACAGTTCATCAGAATCTTTGTCTCTGGGAAGATTCAGTGCTAGAGTCGTTAGGCACAGACTTGAGCAGTGGCCTCATTTGGCATCAGTCCCCAAGGAAGGCCATTTGCAAAAAAAAATGCAAATGGCAAAAGGCACCGACATCATGGAAAGCTTTTAGCCTTGACTTAATAACAGGAATAATGTCTCCCGGTAATTAATATCATTGCCGTTTGTCAGGGGACCAGTTAACGACAATACTGCTCAAGCCTTTTCTTTTTCTAGCTTAACTATCCGATAGTTGGGAAATGAAGCACATTTTCCAAAAGAACAAGTTTGAGATTTTATAAAATCTTCTCACTTGTTTAATTAAAATGTTCCACTAGATTTATTTTTAGAGTTACTTTTTTTTTCCTGGAAGCTGCTAACCTAAATCCTAACAGATCTTAAAACATATTTGACTTGAACAGTAGGCTTTGCAACATAATAAATCCATTTTTTGTGTGTGTTTCAGCAGAATGTGTTTGATCTATAGTAACTGTCTACACAAAGAAAATCTTAGTTACTTCCGTAATGGCTTTTGATTTTTCATCACAATTTTCATTTTCCCTGAACAATACAGTTATATATGTATGATAGAAAAAGGAAAACATTTAATTTCTACAAAGAAAATGCAGTGGATAGCTTTATCAGTGGATAAAGCTATTGGCTAATGATATCACAGGTGATATTTTTGTTATGTGACCTAACAGACTTGTTTTCCATCTGTGTGTTGTTTTTGTTTTTTGTTTTTTTTTGGTTTGGGTTAGGTTTAGTTTTGGTTTTTTTTTTCTGTGTGTTGTTTTATTTTATTTTATTTTGCTTAGTGCTGATCCTGGCTTGAACGCAGGCCTGGGTGCAGTTCCCAACTATTTTGGCTGAAGCCTAGCAGCTCTGCCACTTTGAGCCACAGCTCCACTTCTGGTTTTTCTGGTGATTGGAAATAAGAGTCTCACAGACTTTCCTGACTTCAAACTGCAATCCTCAGATCTCAGTTTCCAGAGTAGCCAGGATTATAGGCATTGCCTGGATTTATTTTTTTTTTTTAAGGAAAACTAGCTCATTTCACACGTATTCTTTTGTACCGTATTTCTACTTGAAACTGCTGGTAACCTTTTTCTACAATACCATCCATAAACAATTGTCAGAGCCCTTGTTTTCTGGGAAGATGTAGAGCTGGAGTCCTAATAAACAGATTTGCAATGGGAGCAGGGAGGGTCGTCCCTCCTGAAGGTTGCCTTGCTGCATCATGGACTTTTTCATGCTATAAGTTATTTCGATTGTGATGTTTATTGTCTGCAAATATTTCCTCATGTTCTCTTCTTGTAGCAGCCTGGCTGTTTACACTGTTTCAATTCCCTTTGCATTTATCAGACATAGACCCCATGCCCTTGTGTAAATAAGACTATTAAAATTTTTTAGTTTTAATTCAAAGCTGTTTAGAATACTGGAACCAAAGAAGTTTGAACAACTGTATACAACCAAGGGGTTGTTCATTTAGGGAATAAGCCACGTTATTGAAATTACTAATTACCTAAGCTGTGTGATTTCAGTGACTCTGAATCACCTTTTTTTTTAGAGCTAGAAGGAATTACTGAGAATTTGAAGAAAAAAATGCATCTTTTAGAAATGAAAGCAATAGGAAGTAATGAAAATAATTCTGCCTCCTAGGAACACACAGTGTAAAGAAAAGCTGGGTTGGATAAAAGTACCAAAGATGGTGATAGACCTTCTTTTGTTACCAAGGCTTGAGTTATTTTGAGACTCTGAGCAGTAGATGCTTACTTTTTTTTTAATTCAAATAAAAAGTCAGGGTGGGTGCTGGTAGCTCAACCTGTAAATCCTAACTACTCAGGAAATTGAGATCTGAGGATCACACTTTGAAGCTAGCTTGGGCAGGAAAGTCCAGTTAGTTAGACTCTTTAACTACCAAAAATCTGGAAGAGAGAATACTAGCCCTGGACACAAAAGCTCAGGGATAGTGTCCAGGCCCTGAGTTCAAGCCCCAGGACTGGCAAAAAAAATTAGAAATCAAAATGAAAGATAAATTCACAAGTGGCAGATATGTGTGAATATCTGATCAGTGACACTATAGCTCCAAAGCACTGAAGCTTTATTGGGGTGAGATAAGAGTGTGAGGTAAAGAAAATGTTCTTTTTTTGACTGTCTTAGGGTTTGAACTCAGGGCCTGGACATTGTTGCTGAATTTCTTTTGCTCTACTCCTTGAGCCACAGTGTAACTTCTGGCTTTTTCTTTGTATGTGGTACTGAATTGAACTCAGAGCAGGGCTTCATGCATGCTAGGCAAGCACTCTACTAAGCCACCAACCTAGCCCCAAGAAAATGTTCTTGAGCCAGCACCAAGAAAAGACTCCTCCAAGAGAATCAAAAGGAAAAATGTTTATCCAGCAAATTGATTAGGAAATTTTCCAGTAGGTTCAACACATTATGGGGAGTGGTCAGCAGACAAAACAAGGTAGCCACACTACCAAGCCCTTGAGGAGCCAGAAAGAAAGAAATACAGGAGGTGGTTGAATGAGTTAATTGACACCAGGAAAGGCCTGAACAAAAATAAGACCATCAGATGTCCAAGAGAAGAGATCATTGTTTCTCCTGTGTCTCAGGAAGGGGAAATAAACATGAGCAATACTGAAGAATTGTATTTTCAAGGAACTTAGTTTATGTCCAAAATGTTTTAGGCAGAAGTGGAGATATACAGGATTCTGATGTTTCAGCCTCTGTTTAATGCAAGAACCAAATTTCTAGAATGGGGCATTCTGGAGTTGCATAGTCATAGTAAGTATAGCTGCTACAAATGAAATGACATGAGACCCTAATGCCATTGGCTTATGCCTATAATCCTAACTACTCAGGTGTCTGAGATCTGAGGATCGTGGTTCAAAGCCAACCCAGATAGAAGGAAAGTCCATGAGATTCCTATCTCTAGTTAACCACTAAAGAAGTGGAAGTGTAGTTCAAGTGGTACAGTACCAGCCTCAAACAAGAAAGCTAAGAGTCAGGCCTGATTAATTACCTAAAGACATGGGATCATGCAATCATCCAGAAATCTTGTGGCTGTTTCTTTCTGGGCTTCTTTTCTCACTGGAAGTGGCTGCTTTCCGTTCTCTTCCAGACTTCTGTTGGAAGGGTGGTATCTTTTGTTTTTCACAGAATGTTCATCCAGGTGTGCCTGTATTTTTACTGTAAATTTTTGTGGCGCTGCCTGAAATTTGTAATGAGGAAGCTAACGGGAAGATGCGAACTGCAACGCATCTGCTACAACACCAAGCCAGGAGCTTCTAGAACCATGAAAATTGGTAAGCAGGGAATGAGGAACTGGCCAGTGGATTGGGTTGAGGATACAATGTGATGTTCAAGTAAATAATTGGGAGCTATTCATAAAAGACCATCTTCAATGACTTTCTTGGTTACTCTCTTAACAGAAACATCATTGAGGGATTCAAAGAGTAAGGTAAGCAAAAATCTTTCCATTTCCCCTCCCCCCCCCACAGCAACTTTATCATATCCTAAAAAGTAAAAGTTTCAAGAAACAAATAATAGATCATTGACTATGAAAACTAGAGCCAACTGAGAAGAATCATTTGTCAATCACAAAGCAGCACAATACATGTCAGAAGTGAAATACCTATTTGCGTGTGTGTGTGTGTGTGTGCGTGCGCACGCGCATGTGCGCGCGCACACGCAGTGTGTCAAAACTAGGGCTTGAACTCAGAGTCTGGTCTCTTACCTTTTTTTTTTTTTTTAAATCTCAGGGCTGGTGCCATGCTACTTATGCTACTTGACCCACAGCTCTACTTCTGGCTTTTTGGTTAGGTTAATAGGAGATAAGTGTCTCACATGCTTTTTCTGACTAGGCTGATTTCAAATTGTGGTTCTCAAATCTCAGCTTCCTGAGTAGCTTTCATTACAGATGTGAGCCACCAGCTCTCAGTAACATATGTTATTTATTGTTGAATTAACCCTATTTATCTTTCTTTCCAAATGACAGACGAAATAGTCCTAAAATAAAACAGTATTATTACCAATATTTCTTTCTCTCTCTCTCTCTCTCTCTCTCTCTCTCTCTCTCTCTCTCTCTCTCTCTCTCTCTCTCTCTCTCTCTCTCTCTCTCTCTCTTCTCTCTCTTTTTTTTTGTCAGTCACAGGCCTTGATCTCTGGGCCTAGGCACTGTTCCTGAGCTCTTCAGCTCAAGGCTAGTGCTCTACCCCTTGAGCCACAGGGCCACTTCTGGTTTTCTAGTGGTTAATTGGAGATAAGAGCCTCAGGGTCTTAGTGTCCAGAGTTCAAGCCCCATGGATGTGTGGGGGGGAGATTAAGCCCTGCTGTCGTGGCTTTTATCTGTAATCCTAGGTTCTCAGGAGGCTGAGATCTGAGATCTGATTGCATTTCCAAGCCAGCCTGAGTATAAAAGTCCATGAGACTTTTACTTCCAATTAACCAACAGAAAACTGGAAGTAGAGCTGTGGTTCAAAGTAGTGGAACACATTATCCTTGAGCAAGAGAGCCCAGGGACAACACCCCCAGATCTCCAGCTCAAGCCCTAGGACTAACCAAAAAAAAAAAAGCTTAAGCTTAAACAAATACTAGAACTTTGTCCCAAGAAGCGCTGTTTAAGCCAGTGGTGACACTTGAAGAGAATTGACTGAAACATTGTTTTCCCAGCTGCTACAGACTTCCGTGAGTGTTCACCCTGATGCGATCGAGAAAACTATAGAAGATATCATGGAACTGAAAAATATTAACCCCGACATAAATCCACAGTAAGGATATGTTTTGTATGTGGGAAATACAGACCCCCAAGTCACACACAACCACACATTTTCCTGTCCCTCCTGTTCCCAGCGTGTGGAAGTCTTTCTTCCTCTTCCTGAAATGATTGTCAGTGTTTTTGACTTTCAGTTGAAGGATAAGGACAAAAGGTGTATTTTGGTGTTTGTGTTAGCAACTTTCTACTATAAGGGAGAGACACCCCTGAGAGCGGATGGTGAGAGAAAGAAAACCCATTTATCAACAATCACTATATTCACGGCCTGTTTTGCAGACAGTGTGAAATGCTCAAGTCATAAATGTACCTAAGCTAATTCTGCTGCATCTAGAATATTCCTTCAGTGCCCTCATGAATATTCTTTCATAACAGGCTGAGCATCTTGGAGACAGTTTTCCTACCTGCTTATCAAGAAGACAGGCCTGTGTGGGAGGAAGAGATTTTTTTTGAAGACTTTAGAACTTTATAATTTATTCCTCTCATCGTGGAAGTCTTCAAATGCATTTGGCAAACGTTCGTGACATTTAAAATTAGCTTTCTGTTTTTTCCATTGGGTACAGCACTTTTTTTTTAAGTGAAATGTGGGGCTAAGGATATTGGGTAGAATAAATTCCAAATGTAGATCTATTTTGAGACAGTTTTAGGTTTGTAACCATCAGGCTGTCCTTTCGATATACATACATAAGAACTGATGTTAAAACCACGAAGGAAAGCTTTAATTGCCACAGGAGAAAAGCTTCCAGTTGCCAAAGACAGAGCTGGAGCTGAAGGGATTTCTGAGTGCAATCCTTGCACGTGGCACTTAAGACTTGACATGTCTGTCTTTTGGAGGGGTGGTAAGGACTAGCTCTCTGAAGCCTCATCACAAAAACTGAATTTCCAGCCTTCTGAAGCCACTGCGACTAATTAACTGTCTTTTCTTCATTCAGACATTAAGTTTGCTTTAATTATTTACTAAGTATATATGTATAAATTTGTTGACATGTATTTTATTCCTCTATAGAAGGGTTAAGAAGGCAATTCATTCTAAATTAGGCTGACCCCCAGATATAAGTCCGGGCAAGGCACCAGAGGCTCGTTACTTATAATCCTAGCTACTCAGGAGGCTGAGATCTGAGGATCAAGGTTCAAAGCCAGTTGGGGCAGGAAAATCTGTGGGACTATTATCTCCAGTTAGCTACCAAAAAGCCAGAAGTAGAGCTGTGGCACAAATGGGGGAATGCCAGCTTTGAGCAAATAAAGCTTAGAGATGGTGCCTAAGCCCTGAGTTCAAGCCCCTGGACAGGCTATAGACCAGATTTTAATTGGCTTCTCTTATTTCCTCTGAGTTTTTCACTTTCTTTTCTTCCTCAAAATAAACCCCCTCCTCAGTTTTACACTGATTTTCTGGGAGTGGTCTGTGCCACTCACAAGCAATCACTTGTAATCAGGACTTGATAACAAGTAAAGATAAACACCATTTAGTTGAGTATATGATTTTATTTAGGTTTAGTGTCCCTTGGCTGGCTGGCCACCTCCCTTTATGTTTGATGTATTAGAATCCTCAGACCTATTGCTCCCACTTTTAAATCTACCATCTCCTGTCATAACCACAACAAAAATGTTCCAACTGAGTACACTAAGAGGGACAAAAATAGATTGGACAGTATTACATAAAATTACCACCATCTGACCATTTTGAGCCAGAAAAAATATAAATGATTGAAGAATGTAGCTAGAATACCTAAGCATGAAATAGTATGGGTATTGTATTAATGCCATCAGGTGAATACAGGTAACCTTTTCTCAAGCACCCTTCTGAAGTAATTCTGATCTACCCAACTATCTCTGTCTGTTATTTTCTTTCTCTGTTGATTGTGGAGCTTGAACTCAGGCCCTGGGTGCTGTCTCTGAGCTCTTTTGGTCAAGGCTAGTGTTCTACCACTTTGAGCCACAGCGCCATTTCTGGAGATAAGAGTCCCCAAGGACTTTCCTGCCCTAGCTGGCTTTGAACTTCAATCCTCAGATCTCTGCCTCCTGAGTAGCTAGGATTACAGGCTCTATCCATGAAAGCCCCACTTCTACCTGTATTGTTCTATTTCTCACTCTCAAGTCACCTCCATGAAGAACAAATGATCTGAACAAATACTCAATTTAACCTAAGACAAAGCCAAACTCAGGAAAGAAATTTAGTGTTTCTTCAGCTAGCCATGTGGGAAACATACTTCCATTGCTGAGATTATGTTTGAACCATTTCCTGAATCTTATACATACAACAAACTGCATCGTGAGTACATGAACAAAGCGAGGACATATCCAAAGTACGTTTTGTTATTCCTTGTGTGTGTTTCTTCCATTTTTGAACACTTTAGGTTGGGAATTTCTCTTCAGGCTTGCCTCCTACAAATTGTAGGCTACAGAAACCTTATTGCAGACGTGGAAAAGCTGCGCAGAGAGCCCTATGATTCCGAGAACCCCCAACATGAGGAAATGCTCTTGAAGGTTAGTCCTTAACATATTTCAGTCCTTCCCTCCGTCACTTATTATTTTGCCAAGCATGTGCTATGTTCTAGGCTTTTACATGGACTCTGGGGATACAAAGACATAACATGGGCACTGAGACTGGTTGTTGTGAAGATTGGGTTTCCTTCCTTCCTTCCTTCCTTCCCTCCTCCCTTTCTTTTTCTTTTTGTCAGTTGTGTCCCTGAGCTTTCCTGTTCAAAGTTAGTGCTCTACCACTTCATGCCACAGCTCCACTTTTGGTCGTCTGGTGGTTAATTTAGAGATAAGAGTCTCAAGAACTTTTCTGCCTGAACTGGCTTTGAACAGTGATCCTTAGATCTCAGCCCCCTGAGTAGCTAGGATTTCAGGCATGAGCCACCGACATCCAGGGAGACTGGGTTTTCTTGGTGGTTCACAGCTTGGAGGTAAATTTTTGTTCATCAAATAATTCATATAAGAAATTAATTCCAATTGGATGCCAGTAGCTCACCTGTATAAAGCTATCATACTTTTGCAATGCGAGAAAACCGCAGAGGCGATTTCACAGGTGTGGAAAGCCAGTAGGAGAAATAGCATTAATCAAAGAGAGTCCTGGGATTTTCTCTTGTGACTTTTTAACGCACAGAGAAGTTGAGGTTGGTATCTACTTAAGCAATAGCTCTCTGGGGAAAATACTCAAGATCTTAATGCTGATTATTTATTTGTGGGACTTAGAGAGTATTTAAAGAAGAGGAAGAAGTTTATATTCAGCATGTTAAAACTGTCAGAAAAATAATAGAGAGTTACAGGTATTCCTGGCTGTCAAAGAAAAACTCTACAAATCTTACAGGAGCTTATGCAACGTAATAAAACATCAATAACACTTTTGCTCAAAACATCGAATTTTGAGGTCAAGAATTAAGAAAAAATCAAAGCCAATGTTTAGAACTACTCACCAAAACGATTTTATACATGCACTTCTGAAAATAGATACATTTTAGAATTAGAGTGTTTCTTTGCTTCTCCCCAGAATTCAATGAGGCAGCAAAAGAATTAGAAGGAAATATTTGTTTGGGTGCCTTACCTTTGTTTTATGGACGAATGTCAAGAGAAGGTGTAATTTTTTAAAAAAAATGTTGTCTCCAGTTACATGTCTGTATGAAGGAGTATATGTTTTTGTGTATGTAAGCACTTAAACAGATGATTCATTTGTCTCTGCTAATTAGTGCTGGCTCTTATGTGAATCATTAAATATTAAAGGAGCCTCACTCTTGGCAATAGTTTTCTTCTTAGGTTTCTTCCCTGCTTCATTTTAGCTAACCCACTGGCTGAACAGCACTCCACACAAGGACCTCAAAAGGAAATTGAGGTGGATGAAAGTGGGGAAAGGTTGTCTGCTGACCAAAGTGATCACAAACAATGAGTAATTCACTCTTGTAATGAATGAATGACGTGTGAGTGCCTGGTATGCAGCATCTTTTACTGGTCTGGGAGCTCCTGCATGGGAGAGCAAATGTATGAAGTATTTAATTTATTTAACTATATATCAAGAGTCTCTAGAATAGAACTTTTGTCAGTGGTTATAATTTAAGTATAAATGAATGATCATTTTGATTGTCACCACTAAGTAGACAGTCATAAAAGTTTATTTTATTTATTTACTTATTTGGTATTTTTAATTTATTTATTTTTGCCAGTCCTTGGACTTGAACTCAAGGCTTAAAGTGCTGTCCTGAGCCTCTTTGTTCTCAAGGCTTACACTCTACCACTTGAACCACAGAGCCACTTCCAGCTTTTGCTGAGTAGCTTCTTGGAGATGAGACTCTCATGGACTTTCCTGCCCAGGCTGGCTTTAGTTGAGTTGCAATCCTCAGATCTCAGTCCGCTGAGTGGCTAAGATTACAGGCATGAGCCACCAGTGCCCAGCATAAATGTTTATTTTAGAGATAAGAAAACTATAACTACTTCACTCCAGGGTCTGATTCACCTATCTAGGGAACAACAAAGCCAGTATTCTCTACCACTGGCCAGGACATTCCTGCCCATGATGGTTTTGAACCATGATCCTCAGATCTGGGTAGCTAGAATTATATATGTTAGCCACAGGCACCCAGCTTTTAGTTCATATCTCTCTCTCTCTCTCTCTCTCTCTCTCTCTCTCTCTCTCTCTCTCTCTCTCTCTCTCTCTCTCTCTCTCTCTCTCTCTTGTCCTGGCGCTTGAAATTGGGGCCTAAGCACTGGGCTTTCTCAAGGCTAGTGCTCTACCACTTGAGCCACAGCAACACTTTTGGCTTTTCTATGTATGTGGTACTGAGGAATCAAACCCAGGTCTTTGTGAATGCTAGGCAAGCACTCTACCACTAGGCCAAACTCCTGGCCCCATAGTTCATTTCTTATATGAATTATTTGATGAAAAACATTTACCTCCAAAAGCTATGTTGTTGAAGGATAAGTATCCTTTCTGAACTCCAATTGGGACATATTTCCAACTTGGACAATGACAGTCCTTTTTTAAATATGATTTTATTGTTATTATTAAGATGTTGTGCAGAGAGGTTACCATTTTGTGTCAGATGATAATGGTCTTTTAATTTCTCCATAGCCATTAAGATCCTTTCCTCAACTGTCTAAAATACTGCTGGAGGAGAGTTTTCCAAACAACACATTGAGTCATGCAGTTTTCTAGATTAAAACCTTCAAGCAGCATGTTTAATGTTTTGTCAGAATGTTAAGGAAAATATCTTCTGCAGTGTTGGATAATACATGTCCTCAATTTTTTTTTACTGTTCTTTCTCAATATACCTTTAAATATTTTCAAAAACTCCAAAAATACTTTTTTTACATAGAAGATGATTTGTCTCTTTGCCTTCCTCATTTCTGTTAGAAAGACTAAAATGCAAAAATAGCCAAATATATGTCCTAGTGCCATTAGCACAATACATCACAGGTCATTCACTTTCTGGAAAAATTCCACAGTTGACTCCTGAGATCAGAGTGAAAAGCAAACAACTTTTTGCTTTTGTTATAAAGTGGTGTCTTGTTTTTCTCTCTTTTTTTTTTTTTGTTTTATCCAGGCCAAAATACCCTCAGTGCTTCCAAAAAATCTTCAACCCATGCTTTGAGAATTGTTATTATAGAAACTGGAGGATATCTTTATTTGTAATATATTTGCATCCATCTAGCCTTGCAGCTCCTCTGCTAATAATGAAACTTACATAGTCTCTATGATAGCAAAGGATATTAATGTGTGTATGTATCAATGGCATGATTCTTTTCCTTTGCCTCCAGTTATGGAAATTCTTAAAGCCCAATACCCCCCTGGAAGCTCGGGTTTCTAAGCAGTGGTGTGAAATTGGTTTCCAAGGTGATGATCCTAAAACAGATTTTCGAGGAATGGGACTTCTAGGACTCTATAATTTACAGTAAGTAAAATGAAGACTAATTGAGTAGTTGAGTGATGTTCTGGTATTCACATATTGAAATGGCCAAGTATAGACACTAGCTCCCAAAGTTCCTTCCCGAAAGAATCCATAAAAACATTCAAATCCTCTCAATGAAAACTCCAGTTTATAACATTTTTAAAGACTGCATTTTCTGTCTATTTCAGCAGATGTCACAAACTTTTAAAGCAAGTTTCAAATATATTAATGTTTTCCATTTCCCAGAGTTCATTTTGATAAACATTATTTTACATGATCAGAGGCACATTGGCATTGAGCCTTTGTGTTCCTCTCCTAAGGGTGTCCTCCTTTGGTTTTATTGTGTGTGGATGTCTAGAAATCTGTATAATTTATTATGTACCAGTGTATTTCCAGCGTTCACATATGAGAGAAAACTGGCGTTGTTGATCTCTCTGAGCTTGGATTACTTCACTTAACATGATTTTTTCTAGGTCCATCCATTTTCAAATACATTATTAGCACTTTAATATTATGAAAACCTTCAAACAGATGCAAAAATGTAAAGAAGGTAGTTTTAAAAAAAAAGACTTTTACATTGATCACCTCAATGCGGAAAAGATCAAGGATTGAAATTCTCGCAACACTAATTTTTACATGTTAATGAAAACCCTGTGCCATTGTTCATTTCATCCCTTTCATTTCAATATTTCCTTGCAATATTTATTTATTTATTTGCCAGTCCTGAGACTTGAACTCAGGGACTGAGTACTGTCCTTAGGGTTTCTCAAGGCTAGAGCTCTACCACTTGAGCCACAGTACCAGTTCCATTTTTTTCTATGTGGTACCGAGAAATTGAACCCAGGTGTTTGTGCATGCTAGGCAAGCACTCTACCACTAGGCCAAACTCCCAGCCCTTGCAATATTTGTTGCATTATATAGCAGCAACTGTTAATCTAATGCAATGTTGATATTTGAGATTCTTCCACAGATATTCTAAAACTCCACAATAGTTCATTTTCAACTTATCCAATTCTCCTGTATCTTTTAAAACCTAACTTTGTTCAAATGCTGTCCCACATCAGTCCTGCCCATTGTACTTAGTTCAATTGTAGGCACTCCTTACGCTGACGTTGTTTTGTCCCACTTTCCTGTGTCATGAACTGGATTCAGGATCATAGAATGCCTTATAGAAATGTTCCATGGAAGCTGGGAATGTGGCTTAGTGGTAAAGTGCTAGCATAGCATGCATGATATCCTGGGTTCAATTCCTCAGTACCACATAAACAGAAAAGGCCAGAAATGGTGCTGTGGCTCAAGTGGTAGAGTGTTAGCCTTGAGCAAAAGAAGCTCAGGGACAGTGCCCCAGACATATTGTAAAAAAAAAAAAAGGGGGGGCCGGGAGTTTGGCCTAGTGGTTAAAGTGCTTGCCTAGCATGCATGAAGACCCGGGTTCGATTCCTCAGTACCACATACATAGAAAAAAGCCAGAAGTGGTGCTGAGGCTCAAGTGGTAGAGCTCTAGCCTTGAGAAAGTCCAAGGACAGTGCTCAGGCCCTGAGCTCAAGCCCAGGACTGGCAAAAAAAAAAAAATCATGGACATATAGTAAAATTGCTGATCTACATTTTTTCTGAAAGGAAATTCAAGAACCTGTGCTATTCCTTGTATTTCTTATATTTATATGTAAACTTACATAAGCATCAAATTAAATAATGCATGCTCATTGCCCTTACAAAATACTTTAATGAAGTCCTTTGTTGAAGTACTTTTATGAAGTCTTTGTCTGAGGGAGCTCACACAAGAGATCTTCTTATGCCTCTGATCACCTTATTAAGTGATCATCTCACGTGGGCATCAACCTCTGTATTTCATCTGGCCTCATACTGGAGCAAAGCAAATGTACTCAGGGAGCCTGGCTTGTTTTCTCTCCAACTGCAGGTATTTTGCAGAAAGGGACGCCACAGCAGCTCAGCAGGTCCTCTCTGACTCTCTTCATCCAAAATGCAGGTAACTCTTAAAAGATTGGACTGGGCTTTATAGGTTAGGCAAAGACTATCTTGTAGATGGCTCTCAAGAGGCTCAACCTACCAGAAGCAAGGCTTACAGCTCTCTCAAACAATCCCTTTTGACAAATAGATGGTTAACTCTTTGGGCATTGATTCTTGGAATTAAGATGTCAAGTGCATTGTTGAAGAGGGATATGTAGGGCCAGGTATGTGACCTAATGGAAGAGTGTTTGCCTAGCATGCATGAAGCCCTGGGTTCAATTCCTTGGCATCATGTACATAGATAGAGCCAGAAATCCAGAAGTGGTGCTGTGGCTCAAATGGTAGAGCATTAACCTTAAAGACTAAGCTCAAAGACAGTGACCAGGCCCTGAGTTCAAGCCCCAGGTCTGGCAAAAAAAAAGAAAGAAAGAAAAAGAAAGAGGGAAATGTATTTAAAGGGACTGATTTATGTCATATCCTGAACGATGCAGGAGGACTGGGTCTGAGAGATAGTGTTGATAGACACATAAAGAGTCTAAAAGAAATAGGAGGGAGCATGGAAGTCAAGAAATCAGAGACCAGGAAGACACCAGTAGCTTATGCCTATAATCCTAGCTACTCTGGAGATGAGATCTGAAGATCATGGTTGAAATCCAGCTCAGGCAGGAAAGTCCAATTAACTACCAAAAAGCTAGAAGTAGAGCCATGACTCCAGTGGTAGAGTGTTATCCTTGAACCAAAAAACCTCTAGGACAGTCCTCAGGCTTTGAATTTAAGCCTCAAGAACTGAGATAGTCTGGAATTATTAAATCTTCCCCCACCCCACCTCAATCCCATCCAAGATTCTATTTGTGTTTTCATTTACCTTTCTTAACATGTTTTTCTTTTATTTAATTCATGAAGGGATATCACTAAAGAGGAAATAAGGTATTTTTGTCTTTGCTTTTGTGTTTTATTGCCTTTATTTTATTTTAGAATGTGTTGGGGTAAGAATTTATAAAAAGAGATACAGACTTATGAAAATGCTAACAAAAAAATGCTGCATTTGTTAAGCTTTCATGTAGTTCATTCTTTGAGGTCTGTTTTTATTAGCTGCAAACCAGGTTAAACTAAACAGATGGAAAACGGCAAGAAAGTCTTTTTTCAGCCAGAGGTGAACTTGGCTGGAGGAACATACCAGATCCTTCACCTAAAGACTGAACACCTCTCCTCACAGAATGCAAGAGAGGCATTTAATTTGGGGATTATGTTGCATAGAGAAAATATATTCTTTTTTCTATATATATTTTATTATAATTAATAGAAGGGTTACATTATATTCACCAGCTAGAAGGTGCATTACTTCACATACATTGAAGTCTTGGTCCCCATTTCCCTCCCCCCATTCCCCCCCGAGAAAATATATTCTTTTATTAACATATTTCTAATTTGATCACCATAGTGTGTGTGTGTGTGTGTGTGTGTGTGTATGTGTGTGTGTATTTGTCACTTTCCTTCTAAGTTGAGTTCCAATATTTTGTCCTCATAGTTTTGTATCACTTTCCCCTTGGCAGCATTGAGGCATTGCAGTGCTTTCATTGGCTGAACAAACCTAAATTTTATCATAAAGTTGAAAGGTCCCCCAATCCATAATCTTTATACTCACTTTGGCCCCATTTGGGTCAGGGTTCTTTAAATTGTATTACACTTTACCCCCTTTGAATTTATAAGCTTTCCAACAAAATTTTCATTTTCCTTTCATTGAAGAAAAAAATCACTTCGTTGGTTTTCTTGATACGTTGCACAATTAACATGAAGCTATTTTCAGTTTTTAACTACATTCTCTCAATTGCATAGTTTTGTAATGTGGAACCTCTAACTCTTCCCTAGCTAAATTGGCTGATTGTCTCCATGTCTTCACACTGGTATTTCCTAGAGGAATATCACTCAGAGAACATGCTAGGCTTCAAATATTTGCTCTTGATTAACCATTGGAGGGACATTAACTTGGTCTGCGAACCATTCTACACACACACACACACACACACACACACACACACACACACACACACACACAATTTTTATTTGTAGCTCCTATTCCAGCCATCATCAGAGAGGAGTTATTTGAAAGAACATAGCTAATTTTATGTAAGAAGAGACTAGCATTTAGGTAGTCGTGTATATATACAGACAAATAAATGAAATTATCATTATTTTATCCATGAAGCTCATGTATTGTTTCAAATTGACTTAGGTAAAGATCTCCAGGTATGAGTCAGATGTCTTTGAAAATGCTATTGACCAAGACATGAGAAAGGGTATCAGTGTTTGTGAAGTAACGCACCTTCTATCTGGTGAATATAACGTAACCCTTCTATTAATCACAATAAAAACATATGAAAAAATGCTACTGACATTCGCTAGTATCTCACAGAAGTGTGTTTTGACCAATTATGGCATCAACTTAGGTCTGGTCAGATGCTAAGTATCACACATTCAATGGATACATACATGTGTGTATGTATACATGACTAGATACACACACAGGAGAGCCCTTCTCTGTCAGCCCTTCAGCACACCAGATTCAATACTGCTCTTATAAATACCCTTCTATGGAGTCCTGAAGTAACTTGAGGCGTAAGAGTAGAGAATTTGGGGCTATTTTTTTATGTTATATTCCTTGGTAGCTTTATTTTCCTGAAGAAAAAATCCACCATACTCTATAAGTAATCAGACGGGTAGAGGTCATCTGACTTTTGCTTGTATTTCCAATGCAAATAAAGATTTAATTTAACAGGGCTGGGAGTTTGGGCTAGTGGTTGAGTGCTTGCCTAGCATGCACAAAGACCTGGGTTCGATTCCTCGGTACCACATACATAGAAAAAAAAGCCAGAAGTGGTGCTGAGGGTCAAGTGGTAGAGCTCTAGCCTTGAGAAAGTCCAAGGACAGTGCTCAGGCCCTGAGCTCAAGCCCAGGACTGGCAAAAAAAAAAAAAGATTTAATTTAACAAATACAGAGATACAGTGTACTTTAAAAAGGTTTTGTTGAAGAGAAAATGAATACTTCCAAACTCAAATATATGTTTTAATTTTATATGTAATTCATGTTAGTTTTGAATGTGAATCTTGCAATGCCAAAGCTCTCCTGTTCCCTCTTTGGCTTACTGTTTGGGCTTTTTTTCTTAGTATTGTTGTTAGCGGTAGTGATGGTGTTTGTTCTTGTTCCCCCTACACAGCCCCCAGTCATGGGGCTTGAACTCAGGGCCTGGGGGCTGTCCCTGAGCTCTTTTGCTCAAGGGTGGCACTCTACCACTTTGAGCCACAGTGCTACTTCTGATTTTCTGGAGGTTAACTGAAGATAAGAGTCTTCCAGTTTTTCTTGCCTGGGTTGGCTTTGAACTGCCTTCCTCAGATCTCAGCCTCGTGAGTAGCTAGGATTACAGGTGTGAGCCACCAGTGCCCAGCTTAGTTTTTTTGGGGGGGGGCCAGGGAAGCAAGAGAGAAAGGGTGAATAAAGCAGTCATGTTATTCAGTATATACTATGTGGAAAATAAACTATGTAACTTGTGGGTAGGGATGGGAGTGAGGAAGTAGGAGAATGTGAAAGAAGGGATAATCTTGTCCAAAGAAAGAAATGTCCTTGTTACCTGACTTAGGTAACAATAAACCCTTGATACAACATAATTATTGATAATAACAATCCAATTGCATTTTTAAAAAACGAACAAAAGCGCTGCCACCTTAATATGACTTTAAAGCAGTTATTTGAGTCACAGGCAGTCATTTGCAGGGTAGAAATCATATTTACATAGGTAACTACTTCGCATGATAATTTGTGCTTGTGTGCTGTGTGTGTGTGATGTGGCATTTTATGGTGGTGTGCTGTATTATATGATAGTTTATAGTTGTGGTCCTGTGTATATGTACACACTTGTGTATATTTTGTACCTACTTAGATGAAAGCTAAGCATTCAGAACTCTACTTGCAAAACTTGTTCCAGTGCTAACTAGAGTTTGTTTTTACTGTGGTAGACTGAATAAAGGTTGATCATTTGCCTACAAGACTTCGGCAAGAGTGAGAAGAGGAACAGGAATGAGATAGATGTATAAGTACAGTTTTATTCAGAAGTTCAAGTTCTGAAACAGATTAAATGGAGCTGCTGTGGCTTAGCTGACTTGGCTTAGCCAAGGGAGATGCACTTGTTGGAACAGAAGTTTAGACGTTGTCTACTGTTTCTTCCTTCTGTCTTCTGTCCTCTTCCCTCCTTTTGTTCCCCCTTTCCTCCTTCCTTCTTTCCTTCTTCCTTCCCTTTCCTCTTCTTTTGTTCCATCCTTCCTTCCTTCTTCTTTTCTTTTCTTTCCCTCTCTGGCTCCATTTGTCTCTCTTTCCTTTCTTTTCTTCCTTCCTATCTTCCATATTTTCTTTCCTTTCTTTCTTCCTCTTCCCTATGCTTTTCCCTGTTTTCTTTCCACCTCAATTATTTGATCATTTATTTATCAATAATACATTTATTTGAAATATGTGAACCTGGCATCATAAATAGGCTATCTATCTAGGATAAATACCTTGAGATAAAACCATACAAAATCTAGTGGAGAAATGAGCGTGAGGCAACTTGTGGTCTGGGGAGAAGGAGAGGATTGTGGGCAAGCTCTCACTAAAAAAAGTGGTCTTTGATCATGCTCATGTTAAAGAATATCTTAATCCTAAAATGAGCTGTGGATTATCTCACAGTCTTAAGTAAGGCTGCCTACAAACTCTGTGTGAATGGCATTGTTGCTCTTTATATTCTATTTTGCTGAGACAGCCTAAGGCTGGCCTCCAGCTCAAGATCCTCCTGGCTCAGCCTTCCAATTATTGCCATGTTCTGCTCATGCTGTTATTTTAAAAGCTGAATCCTATTCATTAGATCCGCACTTTATAGCCAAGGTACAGATACATAGTTAATGCTTTTACACAAGAAGATGAATATCTATTCAGACTGAATGCTATTTATTTATTTAATTGTTCTTTTAGCAAGTTCAGCAAAGCAGAATGGGAGAAGAAAAGGATGGATAAAGCAATTGGGTGAGTGTAAATCTCACTGAAGTAAAGACTGCAAGTCTGAACCAGATACAGTGCAAAATTTCCTTAAAGTGCTGTGAACGATGACTGGGCTGGAATTCTACTTGTCCTGATGGAAATGTGGAACCCAGATATGTTTCAGAAGGACCCATTTATGTTTCTGGACTTATTGGTGTGATTATGTATCACTTTCTAATTCACTGCCAAGATAAAGGAAGTTGCGACTGTAAGGAAATCATTTTCAAAACACATCACTTAGAATTGGATTTGTCCATTTTCTCTTCAGGATTTCTACCAAGTATTGGGCTATTCAAGAAAAAATGTTTTTTTTTAAGACAATGCCTTTCATCCAGATAGATTTCTGTGCTAGATTTATAGCAACAGAGAGAATTCAGTACCTCACATCTTCCTTCCGTGCTGGTCCTGGGGCTTGAACTGAGGGCCTGGGCACGCTCAGCTTCTTTTGTTCAAGGCTAGCAACTCTACCACTTGAGTCATAGCTCCCTCTCTGGCTTTTTGGTAGTTTATTAGAGATAACAGTCCCACAGATTTTTCTGTCCAGGCTGCCTTCAAATCACACTCCTCAGACTGAGTAGCTAAGATTACAGGTGTGAGTCACGGTCACGTGACTTCCCTTCCATTTTTAATAGATAATTCGAAAAGAGAGGGCTGGGAGTTTGGCCTAGTGGTAGAGTGCTTGCCCAGCATGCATGAAGACCTGGGTTCAATTCCTCAGTACCACATACATAGAAAAAAAGCCAGAAGTGGTGCTGAGGCTCAAGTGGTAGAGTTCTAGCCTTGAGAAGCACAAGGACAGTGCTCAGGCCCTGAGTTTAACGCCCGTAACTGGCAAGAGAGAGAGAGAGAGACAGACAGACAGACTAGAAAATATATTTTTGTGAGACTACACTTTAAATTTTTTTCTGAGTTAAAAATCAGTATGACTGGGCCTGGAGTTTGGCCTAGTGGTAGAGTGCTTGCCTAGCATTCATGAGGACCTGAGTTCGATTTCTTGGCACCACATATATAGAAAAAGCTATAAGTGGTGCTGAGGCTCAAGTGGTAGAGCTCTATCCTTGAAAAGGCCCAAGGACAGTGCTCAGGCTCTGAGTTCAAGGCCCAGGACTGGCAAAAAAAAAAAAAAAAAAAAAAATATATATATATATATATATATATATATATATATATAAAATGAATGACTTGGGAAAGTAAACCCAAAAAGTCATCCCAATCTTACTATTTTTGTGTATCTATAATATTATTTTATGGAATCTCATTCTTGCCTTTTTTCCATGTGCATATGTGTGTTGAGATAAAACTTGGTTTTTTCTACTCATTTCATATCCTGCTTAGTCTTTGAGAATTTAAATAGCTGTAATATGTTATGTAATATTAATAATATATTATGTAATATTACCCTGGCTTATTTTTCTAGCCATCTTCCTTAGATGTTTAATTATTTCTTGAGTAATTTCCCTGTCTTGCCATAATAAATCATACTATAATCATATAGTATAACACTTAATCCATTTTTGATATATTTTTAACATAATAATTACCAAGTCAAAGCATGCATGAACTCTGTTTTCTTGAGAAACTTTATGATAAATTATAAAAGTCAAAGTTTCAACAGTCTGGAGAAGAAAAGGCAACTTCCTTTTCTTTTTCTTTTTTTTTCTACCCCTCTCCCCCACCTCCCCTCCATCCTGAGGCTGGAACTCAGGGCTTGGGCACTATCCCTGAACTTTTACACTCAAGGCTAGTTCTCACCCCTTTGAGCCAGGATGCCACTTCCAGCTTTTTCTGTGATTAATTGGAGATAAGAATCTCAAGGCTACCCAGGCTGGTTTCAAACTGCAACTGTCAGATCTCAGCCTTTTGAGTAAATCACCAGCACCCACCAGGACAATTTTCTACTTGGAGGAGCTGAATTGGAATTTCAGCTTCAGTTTATCAAGTGTCTTGCTTCCAGTATTTACAACACTGTTGGTTTTCTGGCTTTCACTTGCAGGTATTCCTTTGCAATTGTGGGCATCAATATCACTGACCTGGCATATAACCTACTGGTGAGCGGAGCTCTAAAAACCCATTTCTACAACATTGCCCCAGAAGCTCCAACCTTGTCTCACTTCCAGCAAACGTTCTGTAAGTGTTCTGGTGTTTAATTATCCATAGAGATTTCTATAGAACACTCTAGAAAAAGGTCAAAGGCAAAATGACTTTTGTGACTTGGTTGTTTTATGTAGGCCTTTTGGGTTATTTTGTTTGTTTTTCATTCAAAAATATTCAGGCATCATGAATTTTTCTCTTTTCTAGAAAGCTCTTCCATAAAGTCTAGCCAGTCAATTTCTGGTCTGGCTGTAAGATGTCTAAAGTGTCTTTCTCCTTGCCTAGTACAGCATGGCACTGAAGGCAGCCTGCATTAACTATCAGATCTCTGTCTGTTGTAGCTGAAATGAAAGCCCTACAATAGAAGATAAGGTTGAAAAACTTTCTCATGACTTAGAGAGTGAGGGCAGGAGTGACACGGTCCAAAAAGAAATGTGCTCATTACCTGACTTATGTAACTCTAACCCCTCTGTACATCACCTTTAGAATAAGGATTTTAAAAACACTTAAAATAAACATTTTAAAAATAATTAGAAGAATTTAAAAAAAACTTGCTCGGGAAGTAGAACAGAAAGGCATTGAGGACAAAAAACTAGAAACTAAAAGTTAAAAAACCAAAAGACCTAGGTACTCTTGTGCCTGAAGAATGCAAAACAAGTGAATACTAAGCTAGGCACTGGTGGCTCATGCCCGTAATCCTCCCTAGCTATTCAGGCTGAGATCTGAGGGTTGTGGTTCAATGCCAACCTGGGCTGGAAAGTCCATGAGACTCTTATCTCCAGTTAACCACCAGGAAACTGGAAATGGCACTGTGGCTCAAGTGGTGGAGTGCTAGCCTTAAGCTGAAGAGCTCAGGGATGGTATGCAGGTCCAGAGTTCAAGCCCCATGACTGATCAAAAAAAAATAGTAAAGTATAAAAAGTATTGAAGAAGAATAAAGACCTGTTTACACGCAAGGTCTTAAACATGTCACTCGCCTTCACGAGGAAGGCTCCTGAAAGCTAGGTGTCACATAATAAGGATAATCTTAAAGGGAATAATTTTTTTCATGCACTTTAGGGAAAATCAGGGGAGTAATTCTGAAAGAATATAGAATGAGTTTAATTCTAGGCAAAGTGAAAATGAACTGCCTTTGGGAGACCTGTATGGAGTACAGAAGGCTCGAAAATTCTGAAGAACCGCAAGCGCTCAAGCAATTGATTTGGAGCTCATCAGAACTGAGGGGGGAAAAATCAGAACCACACTGTAAGAGAGGTCTCCGGAGCAGTAGTCCAAGTTAAAAGCATAGGCATTTAAAAGTAGAAATGTTTGTTTTGCACAGAGCAGGTGCTTAGTAATGGATGTGTGGGTGGATGGATGGAAGGATGGATGGATGGATGGATGGATGGATGGATGGATGGAATATTGGATGTTGCTCTTTGCAGAGGAAAGGAACGTCTAGCTGATTTGGGAAATGTTAGCCTTGATCAAATTGATAGAAATCCTAGCCTAAGGGCTGGGATGTAGCTCAGTAGCAAAGTGCTTATCTAGCAAGTGCAACAGTTTGATCCCCAGTACCAAAAGAAAAAAAAATGGCAGGAAATCCTAACCTGTTAAGCAATCATGAAATAGAATGATTTGTTTCCCAGGGCACTGTTCATTTTTTTTTCCCAGTCTCGGGCTTGAGCTCAGGGCCTGAGCACTGTCCTTGGACTTTCTCAAGGTTAGAACTCTACCACATGAGCCATAGCACCACTTCTGGCTTTTTTTTTTTCTATGTATGTGGTACCAGGAATCAAACCCAGGCCTTCGTGCATGCTAGGCAAGCACTCTACCACTAGGCCAAACTCCCGGCCCATGTTCATTTTTTTTTTTAAAACAACAGCAATCCCCCCTAGTTTAGATGAGAGGCAGAGAGACTCCAGAGACTTTAGCAGAAGCAAACCATGCCCTAGATTCATTTTCCTTCTGTGGAACATGATGAGTTCTGCACATCTCCTCTGTAATAGTCTTGCAATTACCTGTGTCCTTGGCATGTGACCCTGTTCATTCTTAACTGGATGCAGTGAAGCAAGGCCAAGACACATTTGAGTAGCAATAATACATTGCAGGCTGGCAATGGAAAGCCAAATTAGTATTCAAAGCAAGTATTTATCCAGGTGGAAGAATATCAGAAGATAATAGCTCTATCATTCTGCCTTTATGGTCCTAGTCAGTGAATAGGGCCCTGCTAGCATAGTGTGCTACAAAAATTGCATTCAATCTAAAGCTCCACTGAACACAGCCCCATTGAAATGGAGTGAGGTTAGGTGTGGTGAGGAGAAAAAAAATTGGCAATGACCAAAAAGAAAAGGGAATGATTTTTTGTTTGACCTTTAAAAGAAGGAATTATTGAGAAGGACAAAGAAGCGGATGAACAAAATGTACTGAGAAAGGCAGCCCAGTATGATGGTAGAAAGCTAGCTGTTTTCAGATCTTGGTTTCCAGCTGTCATTGTGTAATTGGACACCAACCATTCAAGGATCCTATCTGAGCCCAACATCCTCATCTGTAAAGTGGAGATGTAACATCTACATTGCCTCTGCCACAAGCTAGTGCATAAATTGAGAGCCGGTAAGCAATAGCCTGAGCTCTGTTTCCTCCTCTCTTTGCCATACTCGGTGGTTAGTATCCCTAGCTAACAGATTGTGAGCTGAAATTGTACCCGTCTTCCTCTCTTCAAGAGAACAAGAATGAGAGAATACAGGATTTCTATCATCTTTAATGTTGTGTTTCTGTTACACGTGTGTTCATTGGCAGGTGGGGGGTTCACTAAGCAATCAGCCAAATGAAGTTTTTGCATGCTGTAGTACTACATGCATAAGTGTAGTTTTATGATTATAATGCATACCTTGGAATGGAATCCACCTTTTATTGAGATCACAATCTATGGTCTCTAATAGTTTTCCTGATGGCTAAGGGACGGTCCCAAGGACTGAATCTACAAGATTTGCCATTTGAATTTGTACCTTTAGGAGGAATGTCTGATAATGACACCATCTCCACCATCTCTGTCCTTAACTCCTAACCATTTTTTTTCTTTTTCTTTTCTTTTTTGTTGTTGTTGTTGGTGGTGGTGGTCTTGGGGCTTGAACTCTGGGCATGGGCGTTGTCCCTGAACTCTTCAGCTCAAGGCTACCGCCATACCCCTGAAGCCACAGCACCACTTCAGGTTTTCTAGTGATTAACTGGAGATAAGAGTTTCATGGTCTTTAGTGCCCAGGCTGGCTTTGAACTGTGATCTCCAGATCTCAGCCTCCTGAGTAGTTTCTCTCTCCCTCTCCCTCCCTCCCTCCCCCCCCCCCTCTCTCTCTACATATATATATATTTCTTTCTTGTTTGCCAGGCCTGGGGCTTGAACTCAGGGCCTCCCCACTGTCCCTGAGCTCTATCGCCCTACCCAACAGTCTCTTATAATTATTCATAAGATGAAAAAGTGGAGACTCCAAATGGATGAGTTCTTCTAGAACTCAGTCCTATACTATTTCACCTTTACAGTGAGTTGCCAGGGTATCTGCACATTGTAGGAAGCAAATGCATTCATATTAATTACCAAAAAGTGAAGTTTTCATTAAGAAGTAGACATGCTACCTGCCACATTCCACATTATACACATATGCTTAATGATCACATTGTCTTCTTCCTATCCATTTTTACAATTAATTTTTTTTCTTTTTTTTTTTTTTTTGCTGGCCCTGGGGCTTGAACTCGGGGCCTAGGCACTGTCCCTAAGCCTCTCTGTGCTCACTCTGCACCACTTCTGGCTTTTTCTATTTATGTGGTACTGAGGGAGTAAACTCAGG